>NC_086121.1:27781256-27790898 GCF_963921235.1 Mobula hypostoma | reverse complement strand
TTACATTTTTATTTTCACAGAAATTATCTGTTTATATATCATATCTTTTATATTATATTTTATATATTTTATATATACATTTATATTTTTATCTTTTTATTGATACATTTATATTTTATCAGATTATATTTTTATTTTTATGAGTATTATATATTTTTTAAAAGATATTTATATATTTTCTATTGTATATAGGTATTCTATATATTCTGTTTCTTCATATATATTTAGGACTTCTTTTTAGATATACATATATATTTTATTTTATATATATATATATTCTATATATATATATTTATATATTCGATATATACATTCATACTTCTTTATATATTCATATATTTCTTTTTTTCACATACACACTCATATTTTTCACAGATAGATATTAATATACATTTTATATATATTTATATATTTTAATATAGAAAGTGTTTATATATTTTTCTTTCACATAGATATTCATATTTTTCTTTTATATATATATTTATATATATTTTATATATTCGATATATTGTTTATTTTATAGATACTTTATATATTTTATAGGTGGCATTTATATTTTCATACACATTTTTATATATATTTTCAGAATATTCAGCATATTTTTATATATATTTATATATTCTTCTTTTTATATATACATTCATATATTCATATATATTTATATATTTTAGATAGAATGATTTTTAGATAGGTTTATATATTTTTTTTTTATATATATTTTAGATTTTTTTTCTACATATTCATATTCTTCAATATTCATATTCTTCTCTCAGATATAAATTACACAATTTACTTTCATAGAATCATATTCACATATATATTTATTTTATATATATATTTATATATTCTATTCATATATATATTTATATATTTTTTGATTTTTAGATATACATTTATATCTTTTATATATATTCATATTTTTTTTCATAGGTATTTATATATTTTCACATAGAACATTTATATTTTATATATAAATATATTCGCTTTATAGGTATATTTATTTTAGATAAGGATATTTATAGATTTTCTTCAATAATATTATATTTATATATAGATTCACATATTTTATATATTATATATTTTATATAGATTTATTTATTTTTTGTTTATATATATACTGATTTTATATAGTATTATATATTCATATATATTTATATGTTTCATAGTATTTACAGTATTTTGATTTTACATATATATTTACATATTTATATATATATTTACATATTTTTATAGTATATATATTTACTTTCATATTTTTTACACAGAAATTTATATATTTTATATATACATTATATCTTTTTATATATTATTTATATATTTTACAGTGTATTATATATTTTTCTTCATAGTACATACACACTCACAAGACTCACACTCTCTCTCTCACACAGACACTCACACACTCCTCAAACACGCACACACTCTCTATCTCACACACAGGCACTCACACACTCTGTCTACATATATACACTCACACACTCTCACACAGACACACACACTCTCTCACTTCTACACAGACACACACACTCTCTCTCAGAGATCTATATCTCACACAGACACGACACTCTCACAGACATGCAAAACAATCTCTCTCTCACATAGATACTCACACTCTCTCACACAGAGACTCACACTCTCACAAGACACTCACACACACTGTCTCACTCTTACATATAGACTCACACACTCCCTCATATATACACTCACACTCTCTCACACAAGACACTATATATCTCTCTCTCACACACACTCACACACTCTCTCTACACAGACACTCACACTTATATATATGACACCTCAACAGACACTACAACACCCTCCACAGAAACTCACACTCTCTACACAGACAGTCACACACTGTCTCACACAGACACTCACACTCTTCTTCTGAAGACAATAGTCACACTCTCAGATAGTAGCACACTTAGACTCTTCCTCACACTCACAGACTTCCTCAGATAAACTTAATTTCTTCTACATAGATAGTTCACATACTTGTTTATAGATTTATATATTCTTCTTTATATATAAATTGTATATCTTTTTATATATAATAGATTATATATCTTTCTCTCACAGATAGATTCACATATTTTTCTACACATAGACATCTACATTTTTCATTTCACAGAGAACTTTCATAGATTTCATACTCATATTCTTTCTATGGATATTTTATATATTTCATAGAATATTTATATATTTTTCATAGTATTTATATATTTTAGATAGAAAATATTTATATATTTTTCAGATATTTATATATTCATTTCATAGAACATTTTATATATTTTTATGTATATTTTATATATATTTATTTTCTAACAGTGTTTATATATCTACTTTTTTACAGATAGATTATATATATTTTCTTGAGTGTATTTTCAGATTCTTCATTGAATATTCAATTCTTCAAAAATTTTACCAGAGATTGTACACGTTTCCACTTTTGAGAACATATATATTTTTTGGTTTTATATAGAAATATGTACATATTTTTACAAAGAATATTTATATATATTTTATTTTTCATAGATATTATATATTTTTATTTTCTACATATATATTTATATATATATTTTCTTTATATATAGATTCACATACTTGATTTATATATATATTTATATATTTTATATATATATTATATATTTTCACATAATAGAGATTTATATTTTTTTATATAGGTATTTAATTTCTTTTCTTTTACAGAGTACATTCATATATTTTTTTCAGATAGGAATATGACATATTTTTATTGGAGGAATAATCAATATATTTTATTTTATTATATATTTATACATATTTATATATATTTTTATATTATCTTTTATATATATATTTTTTATATATATTTTTTATAGTATTTATATTATATTTTTATATATACATTTATATTTATCTTTTATACACATTTCATATATATTTATTTTAGATATATATATATATATTTATTTTTTACACATATATTTATATATATTTTTATATATTGATATTTACTTTCATTTTTATAATTATTTTATATATATTATTTATATATATTTTTTATATATATATTTTATATATATATTTATTTTTTATATATACTTTTTCTTTTATTTTTATATATATTTTTTATATATATATTTTTATATATATATATTTTTTTATATATATATATTTTTATATATATACTTCTTTTTTATATTTACTTTTTTATAATGCATTTCCTTTTATATATATTTTTTCATACATTGTTATATATATAATAATATCGTTTTTATATATATGCTATTTCCTTTCATTTTCTTTTTTATATATATATAATATATTATTTTCATACATATTTATATATCTTTTTTATATATATATATATTTTTTATATATATTTTTTAAAGTATTATATATATTTTTTTTTTATAGTATTTATATATTTCTTTCTTTATATATTTATTCTTCAATATATATACATCTTTCTTTTATATATACATCTTTTTATATGCCATTCCCTTTCAGATTATATTCATATATTTTATATATATGCTATTTCTTTTATATATTTTTTATATATTTTTTATATATATTTATTTTTTCACATAACATTTTTTATATATATATATTCTTTATATATATTTATATATATTTTTATATATATGTTATTTCTTTTTATTTTTATATTTATTTTTTCACATATCTTTTTTTCATATATCTTTTTTTTTATATATATATATATTCGTTTTTATATATTTATATATATTTTTTATTTATATATATATATTTTATTTATATATATATATATTTTTTTATTTATATATTTTTATATATTTATATATTTTTATATATTTATATATGCTATTTCTTTCATTTTTTATATATATTTATATATATATATTTTTTATATATATATATTTATTTTTAGTATATATATTCTTTCTTTAATCATTATTTTTATATATATATTTTTTATATATTTTTTAATATATAGATTTCTAAATATTTATTTTTTCATATATTTATTCCTTTATTTATATATCTACGCATATATTTTCTTTTTATATATATATTTTTATATATTTATATATATGCTTATTTTTACTTTCATATATTATTTTATATATATTTTTTATATATATTTTTTATATATATTTTTTATATATATTCTACTTTCATATATTGAGTTTTATATATCCATATTTATATTTTATATACTTCTTTCTTTTTATTTAGTATATTTTATATTTTTTAATTATATATTTTTTTTCATATCTATTTTTCTTCCTTTTATATTTTTTATATATATATATATTTTTTTATATATCTATATATTTTATATATATATTTATATATATATTTTTTATATATATATATTTATATTTTTTATATATATATATTTATTTTTTATACATACATATTTATATATTTTTATATATATTTATTTTTTTATATATATATTTATTTTTATATATATATATATTTTATATACATTTATATTTATTTTTATACATATATATTTTATATATATATACATTATATATTTTTTTATATATTATATTTATATATATATTTATTTTTTTCATATTTACATATTTTTTTATATATTTATAGATCTATTTATATATATTTTTATATATTTAGAATATGCTATCATTTTTTATATATATATATATATTTTTATTTATATATAGTCTTTCTTCCCTTTCACTTCTTTCTTTATATATTCTTCAGTATCTCTCTCACACACTCTCTCTCACACACACACTCACACACTCTCTCTCACACACACACTCACACACTCTCTCTCACACACACTCTCTCACACACACTTACACTCACTCTCTCACACACACACTCACTCACACACACTCACTCTCTCTCACACACACACATTCTCTCACACACACTTACACTCACTCTCACACACACACTCTCTCACACACACACACACACTCACTCACACACACACACTCACTCTCTCTCACACACACACTCACTCTCTCACACACACACTCACTCTCTCTCTCACACACACACACACTCTCTCACACACACACTCTCTCTCTCACACACACTCTCTCTCTCACACACACACTCTCTCACACACACACTCTCTCTCTCACACACTCTCTCTCACACACACTCTCTCACACACATGCTATCTCCGTTTCACACTCTCTCTCACACACACTCTCTCTTTCACACACACAATCTCTCTCTCACACACACACACCCACACTATCTCTCTCTCACACACACACACACTCTCTCTCTCACACACGCTCTATCTCTCACACACACACACACACGCTCTCTCACACACACACACACACGCTCTCTCTCTCACACACGCATACACTCTCACACACACACTCTCTCCCTCGTACGCATAAAACTCTCCCTGCCTCCCCCACTGCACTTTCTCCCTCCTGCAGGCTCCCGTCCCACACACACTCACTCTCTCACACACACTCTCCCTCACACACATTCTCTCTCACACACATTGTCTCTCTCACACACACTCTCTCTCATTTATAGTTTCTTTTTAGATATTCATGCTTTTATATATACTTCTTTGTTCATATATATTGTATTTTTATATATATTTTTAAAAATTGCATATCTTTTTTGTTTATTTATATTTTTATTTATTATTTTCATATATATTTTTATATTTTATATATATTTTTTTATTTAGATAATGCTATTCCCTTTTATATTTTTCATATATATTTATATATATATTTATATATATTTTTATATATTTATTTTTTATATATATATATTTTTTAATATATATATATATATTCTTTTAGATATACATCATATATTTTATATATATTTATATTTATATATTTTTTCTCTTTTTATATATGCTATTTCCATATTTTTATATATATATATTATTTCTTCATACATCTTTTTTTATATATATGCTATCATCTTTTTCATATTTATTTATAATAATTTCTATATATAGACATATTATTTTTTATATATATATATTTATATACATTTTATATATATATTTTTTTATTTATATATTTTCATATTTTTTATTTATATTTATATATTGTTTTTTTATTTATAGATTTATATATATTTTTTATTTATATACATATATTTTTTTTTCAATATGAGATTCACATATATATTTTTTATATGCTTATTTACATTTTTTTATTCATATATTTATATATTTTTATATAGATATTTATATTTTTTAGATATATATATTTATTTTTATATATATATATATTTATTTTTTATATAGATTTATTGATTTATATTTTTTTATATATCTATTTTTTTAGATATATATTTATATTTTTTCTATATATATATATTTATATATATATTTTTATATATATATTTATATTTATTTTTATATAATAAATATTATATTTATTTTTATATACACATTCACATATATTTTTATATATACATCTATATATTCTTTCGACACACACACTCATTTATTTACATATATATTCTATTTTTATCATATTTTATAGATATGCTATTCTTTTTTCATATATATTTTTTCATATATATATTTATTTTATATATATGCATATTTACATATATTTATTTATATATATATATACTTTTTTTTTTTTATTCATATATATATTTTTATATATATTTTATATATATATTTTTTTATATATATATTTTTTATATATATATTCTATATATTTTTTTTTTAGAATGCATATATAATATATTTTTTAGATGCTATATCCTTTTTATTTTTTTTATATTTTTACATATATATATATATATTTATATATTTTTTTTAATATATTCTTATATATTTTTTATATATTATATATTTATATATCCATTCATTTTTATATATTTATATATCTCGCGCATATATATATATATTTATATATATTTTTTATATATATCTTTTATATTTATTTATATATATATATTTCGTTCACATACACACATATTTTATATATATATGCTATTTTATATTGTTCACATTATTTTCACACACTATTTGCTTCTTTTTATATACTCGATATATATACATATAGTATACACCCACATTTATATCTTCATAATACTCTCAGATATATATTTATATAATGCTATTCCCCTTCATATTCATTTTTCACATATATAAGATTTTATATATCATCTTTATATATATATTTTTTATATATATGCTATTCCCTTTGAGATTCTCTATATATATATATTATATATATTTCATACACACACATATATATCTTTATATATTGATCTTTACATATATATTCTTATATATATGCTATTTATATATCATATATAATTTCTTCAAAATACACACATCTATATATTATTTATATATACACTTATATTTTTATATATATAGACTCTCTAGATACACACACACTATTATCTCATATATATTTCTTTAGATACACACACAGAATCATATCATCTCTTTATACATACATTTTTTCTTCATATATACACACATTTCTTTCATATATACGTCTTTATATATATTTTATATATACGTCTTTATATATACACACTTATATATCCTTATATTTTAATAGGAAGCATTTCCTTTCATATATTTATATATATATATTTTTATTCTGTCACATATATACACTTACACACACGCTCTATTTATACGCCTTTATTTATTATATATATATTTTTTAGATATGCTATATATTTCATATTTTTTATATATATGCTATCAATCGGATTATTTTTTATATATATATATATCTTTTTATATATCCTTTATATATATCTTCCTTTTAATACTTCTTTATATATTTATTTATATATATTTTTTAATATATATACTTATTTATTATATATATGATTTTTTATTTATATATATATATATATTTTATATATATATATTATTTTCTATATATATTATATTTATTTTTAGGATATATATTTATATATTATATATATATCTTTATATATATATATTTATATTTTTTATATATATATTTATCGGATATTTTTTTGAATATATATATCTTTTTTTTATTATATTTTTTAATATATATGTCATTTATATCATTTTAGATATATATTTATTATGCTATTTCCTTGATATATTTTCTCACAGATATGCTATTTCTTTTATCATTTTATAATATTTTTTATATATATTTTTTATATATACCCGACATATTTATTCTATATATATATATATATTTATTTATACCTCTGTTTATATATATATTTATTTTTTGAGATATATATATTTTATATATTTTTTATATATTTAGAGATACGGATTTTTTATTTCATATCCATTTGATATATATATTATTTATATATATATAATTCGATATATATTGATATTTTTTATATATATTTTATATATATATTTTTATATATTGATTCATATATATATATATTTTTATATATTTATATATATATATATATATTTTATATATACATTTTCATATATATTTTTTATAGTATATATTTATATATTTTTATATATTTATACGTTATATTAGTATTTGAATATTTTTATATATTACATGCTTTTTTATATATATGCTTCATATATTTTATATATATATTTTATATATATATATATTTTTATATTTTATATATATTTCCCTTTATTTTTATATATAGATTTTATATTTTTTTTATATACATCGTTTTTATATATTTTTTATATATATATATTTATATATATATATATATATATATTTTTTATATATATATATTTTATATATATTTATTTTTTAATATACGTGATTTCCTTTTATATATTTTCGAATATATTTTGAATATATATATATATATATATATTTTTATATATATATATTAATTCTTTTTTAATATATATATATAATATTTTTTATATATATTTATATATATATTTATATATATATTTTTTTTTATATATTCATTTTTTATATATTTCTTATATATATATATTTATATATCGTTTTATATATCCATATATTTTTACGTTTTTTATATATATATATTTTTTATATTTTTTTTTTTATATATATTTATATCAATATATTTTTTATATATATATATATATTTTTTTTATATATATATTTTATATATATATTATTATATATATGCTATGTTATATAAAATATTTTGATATATATATTTTAATATTTATATTTTTAGTATATATTTATATCATATAGATTTTTTTATATATATTGGTCCATATATCTTTTATTGAATATATTATATATTCTTTACTCTTTATACATATACTCTTTATATATAGAATTTTTTTTATATATACATTTTTATTATATACGTGATATTTATATTTATATTTATATATCTTTTTTATATATATACATTTTTATATATATTTATATATACTTCTTTTTTATATTTATATTTTTTTATATATACACACCCATATTTTTTTATATATATTTATATTTATTTTTTCAATATATAGATGTCTTTATATATATTTTTCACACATATATATTATATATATTTCTTTTTATATATACATTTTTATTTATTTATATTTATATTTATATATATTTTATTTTTTATATATATATATATTATTTATTTATATTTATATATAGTTATATATTCCTTTTATATATATATATTATATATATATTTTTATATATTCATATATATATATTTATATATTTTATTTTATCATATATATTTCATATTATTTTA
>NC_086121.1:26418756-26543756 GCF_963921235.1 Mobula hypostoma | reverse complement strand
TCTGTGGCCTCTCCTTCCTGATATCTAACCCAAGACTGCGTTCAGGAGAAATCCAGTTTTGGGAGCAATATCTATACCCCATCTAGAATCTAGTTTTTTTACTGTTTGACCAAAGCAATCTCAAGATGGGTCCAAAATATACAAATTTAAAATTAATCCCTAATTGCTGCACATCTGGTCCATTTTGACCAGTTTCTCTTTAATTCTGCAGCTCGAGGTTATCCAAAGTCTTGTGATTTATATGTAATTAAATAACAGGGAGAAGCTTCTTGTGTCTCCTTTCTCCATTTTCCAATTCACATAAAACTTCTCTTGTAAACAAGATGTCTTTAGAATGTCTAAACAAATCCTTCTCATGTCTCTGGCTGTTGTTTGATCTCTTAATGCTTCTATTCAGATAGCATTTTCTACATTTGACCCAGCTTCCTATTTCTTAATTGTTGATATTAATTGTGGATTCTGTTGGATTTATTTACTTATTCTACCATGCATAATTACTTTGTGGTAGAGAGTGAGATTGACGTCTTCTAGCTTCGACTGATTTTTGTGAACAGTGGCTGCTTCTCTCCCAGGCTGAGCTGTTATTTAATGGGCTATCATGCTAATTGTTTAATAGCCTGAAGCTACATGTATCTTAAAAGCAATCTTAACTAGTTCTTACCCATCATTCATTTTATTTTAACACTGTTTTATGACCTAAAGGATCTTTAAAATAACATCCAGAATCTAGTTTTATTACCATTTGACCAAAGCAATCTTAAGATATTCAAGTTTAAGATTAATCCCTCTTTACTACTTTAAACCCTTTTGTCATTAAAACATCTAGCTGAAAGGAGAAAAAGTATGTAAGTATTGTAAACCTAAAATTCCAAGTGCTCCAGTTGCCTGCTGCAGTCCAAAGACAGTGGGTAAGTTAATTAGTCATTGTAAATCGTCCCGTGATTAGGCCAGGGTTAAATCAGGGGCTGCTGGGTAGCAAAGCCTGACGATCCTACTCCCTGCTGTATCTCAATCAATTAACAAATCAATCAATTAATCGATAAATAAAACCGAAAAATGCTGAGATGCCCAGCCGTTCAAGAAACATCCATGGAAAGGAAAACATAGTTAATGCTTTTAGACTAACAGCTCTTTTGTCAGACTTCAAAAAAATATTCCCGCATGGCACAAAGCTGTTTAATATTAATCATTAATTGGCATTCCACTCTTGTTGGCAATAAATACCTAATGCAGTAAAGGGAATTATTTCACTAGGCTCTGGATAGCACTACAAGTGAGAAGGTTATTCAGCAGTTCAGGCTGTCTGCCCCAACGCCTAACCTACTCTATAGAGCTAATGAGGGAATACTTAGAAGGATAGAGGGGACAGACTTGTGCCCTGCATTTATCTAAAGCTCTGCATGACTTGGGGACACTTGATGGGACAGTGGATGTTGGCAGGCTATCACCAGGTCATGCAGAGACACTTAATAGAACAGTGGATGTTGTGGTAGACTGGATGGAATTGACTCAGATGCATTCAACATGGATGCAGTTTGTACTTGGAACTGCTGAATATTGATCAGGACTGGAAGTTCAAAAGTTAGGAGTTTGGATTGATCTCCCATTTGTCATTAGCCAACGAGAGAGAGAGAGAGAGAGGAAAAAAAAGAAAAGAAAGAACCCCTGTGTACCACCAGGTATTTAGCCGCTGGGGCTTTTCTGTCTTGGAAGATTTCTCCAGTTTCAGTAAACCATCCCTTGCAACATTGTAGCACGCTTAGGTAACTAAACGTGATCTTAGTAGCTTCAGGCGAAGAAGAGAAGGGTGAAAAGGCCTTTACCTCATTTGGGGTTAAAGGTGTAAGGTCACATGTTGATCGATGTTTCTGTTTAATTTTTATGCAGGAGTGCGAGTCAGTCCCTGTCACTCGAGGCAACCGTCCACCGTCTCGGACGCCTCGGTGCTTGAGGGTGAAAGGTCGTCCACACCAAGTGACATCAACTCACCGCGACATCGGACACACTCACTCTGTAATGTAAGATACACTTGTGGGATCACTGATCTGTTCCAGGTTCAGTAGCTCAGCAGACGTCTCACCACACATACACATCTGCCCCAGTCAATTTTTAAAGAATAGAGCTGCTGGCCTGTGGCACTTTCAATTTTGAAATTTACTGACTGTAAAATTGGAAGCACCGTGTGTTTAGGTTCTGCCAAGAGAAGTTCCTTCCTCTTCCACCTCCCAGTTACCTCTTGTTCCTGAAGGTTCACTATCAGAGACTCAGGCTGGGAACTGTGTTTCCAGAAATGGGATCAGATCCATCCCAATTATCTGCTCTGTCTTTCTGAGAAAAAGCGGTCATTTTTTTTTTACTCTGGGTGAAAGTGTAAGATCTGGTATATCAATTCTGCAATCCATTTCGTTGAGTCATTGATTTAAAAATGAGGCGAGATATAAGTGAGCTGCAAAACAGTAGTCCCATCTCTCTCAGTTATACGAAGTCCAAATCCAAATCTGTGATGCCACTAGCAAAATTTAGGGAAACTAAATAGCAAGCGTGAAACTCATTGTTTGTGTGAACAAAATGCTCACATGACAGGAAACATTTCTGATAAGTGGCACAGAACTTGTTTGCAGTCCTGGCACATTAGTTGTCACCCTTGAGCATCAAGGCTGTGGAATCAATGGGTGGTTGATGCCGATCCTGGCATGAGAGCAGAGAAGGTCAAGTGAAGGTATAATAAAAAGTTTATTGAGTCGAAGGGCTTTGGCTCAGGAGTTAGTAATGAGGGTCGAACATTGAAAGAGGCAGGAGAGGGGTTACAAAAGCTTTACTAACACAGGGAGGTGATAAGCCATAGATTACCTTACAACAGGGAGTGATTGAAATCGAGAATATTGTATCTACAGTTTAATTGGGAACAGATTAGACAGGACTTTTGGGTGAACACAAGAGCAGTGAAATTAGGTTTTGATTGCTCGAGCAGAGAGCTGGCATAGACACAATGGGCCAAGTTACCTTTTTCTGTGCTGTAAAACTTAATTGGTGTGTGTGATAGTTCTCTCTTCCTGAACCTGATTTTGAATCTACTACTTTGTCAACATTGCTTATGCCTCACATTCTACTCCAAAGTTTTTATTACTCATTTTAAGTTTAAGTAAAGCAACGATATGGAGTCAATTTGACTCAGTTTTCAATTCTTCAATATTTGGACATATTGGTGAAAGTTTTGATGCAATTCAAAAGCTATACCCTATTTAACCAATAGTTCACAGAGTACAATCAAGAATTCCATTACAAGCACCAGGTAAATGTTGCTGCAGTTTATTCTTTCTTTCATTTTGACGAGTTCTCTTTCTTTTTTACAGGTCTTTAGCAATTTCTTCGTGATTAAGTCCTCTTTTTATTATGTAGCATTTTGTAGGGAAAAGTTTATTCAGTCACAGCTTTACACAAAATTCTTGGTTCAATTCATGTTCATGTTTGCCTTTTCCTCGTCATCAAAGTACTGCATGTACCTTCCCGAGATCGACGTCCCTCCTCCTCCACTGCACATCTGTTCCAAGCACCCAGTTCACCCCACCACCCCCCACCGCCTCCACCACTTTCATTGACTTGTGATATTGCCTACGCAAGGTCACCTGCTTTGCATTCTTCACACCCTCTGTAGTGATCTTCACAGATGAGAAATGGGACTAAATTAATATGGTAATTAATATAAAATGGCACTGCAGTTTAAATATAGCTAGTTAGTCATACCGTGAAGTAGTTGTTTAAAATATTTCAGCAATACACAAAGATGAGGGGAAAATAAGTTAAGGCAGTACTCACTTCTGAGTCTTTTGATGTTCTTTTCTCTTGTCCAGTATTAATCAGTTACTGCAATCACAGAGCTTTTGTGGCTTTGCAGTTTCCTGTAATCAGAAGTACCTCAAGATTTTTTCCAATATACAAGGTGCTATTTCAAATATGTGCAGCCTATAATGTTGGGAAAGTGCAGATCATTAAAAGTGTGGTAGACGGTAAGCAATATAACCTTAAGGAGGTGTACACTGCATGTCTGGCAGTACCTTAACCGTTCAATAGACAGAGAGGATCGATTGGGAGCAGCTATATCTTGATGAATATATAAGGAAGAGGTTAGCAGGGTGTTGTCCATTTCTTAATGTCTTGTGTCTGCTATGTAGTCAACATACAGTCTTATCAGTCTCAGGCAGTTTTCCCCCCACACAGACTGCACTGGAATCATTAACTAATGGTGTGAGGTGAATTTTATCTTTTGGAAAACTAAGTGTGCTTGAGATTTCACTTGGTACTTCCTTGACTGTGTTTTATACTAAAAACATATCCACTTTGCTACCAGTGATTGATATTCCTTAACCCAGGGAAATTTAGATTTATATTTATATTAAAGCAAAGCGTCAGCAGATTCATCACAAACCGAGTTTGACCTGTCACAGCTGGCCAGCAAATGATCTGATGCAGTGCACAGCCTCTCTTTTGTTATGTGGCAATAACTAGTCCACTGCTGTAGACTATTCGACCTCATCCCACACTTTGGAGAGACTGTAAGTTCTACTAAGACACAAAATGTTGGAGGAACTCAGCAGGCCAGGCAGCATCAAGGGTCTCAGCCCGAAACATCGACTGTACTTTGTTTCCATATACACTGCCTGACCTGCTGAGTTCCTTCAGCATTTTGTGCGTATTGCTTGGATTTCCAGCATCTGCAGATTTTCTCTCATTTAAGCTCTACGAAGAACTCATTTGCTATCTAGCTTGGAAATGAGCTGTGCTGATTCAGACATTAGGTAGTGGTGAATCACCCATATTCAGCCTTACTGTTAAAATTGCTCTTGATTGCTCTGTGTAAAAATTGAATTGAATTGACTCGACTTTATTACTTACATCCTTCACATACATGAGGAGTAAAAATATTTATGTTACATCTTTGTCAAAATCGGCAATGTACAATTGATAGTAATTTGTAATAAGTAGTATGTAAAACAGGACAGTTATAACATAGAAATACAATTGTATCAGCACGAATTAATCAGTCTGATGGCCTGTTGGAAGAAGCTGTACCGGAGCCTGTTGGTCCTGGCTTTTATGTTGTGGTACCGTTTCCAGGATGGTAGCAGCTGGAACAGTTTGTGGTTGGGGTGACTCAGGTCCCCAATGATCCTTCGGGCCCTTTTTACACACCTGTCATTGTAAATGTCCTGAATAATGGGAAGATCACATCTGCAGATGCACTGGGCTGTCCGCACCACTCTTTGCGGAGTTCTGCGATTGAAGGAAGTACAGTTCCCGTACCAGGCAGTGATGCAGCCAGTTAGGATGCTCTCATTTGTGCTCCTGTAGGAAGTTCTTAAGATCTGGGGGCCCAGACCAAACTTCTTCAATCATCTGAGGTAGAAGAGGCTGTTGTGAAAGGTACATACCAGCTGTTGTGCTTTTTTCATCATAGAGCTGGTATGTACAGACCACGTGAGATCCTCGGTGATGTGTATGCAGAGGAACTTAAAGCGGTTCACCCTCTCAACCCCAGATCCATTGGTGTCAATAGGGGTTAGCCTGTTTCCATTCCTCCTGTAGTCCACAACTAGCTCCTTTGTTTTTGTGACATTGAGGGAGAGGTTAGAAACATAGAAAATAGGTGCAGGAGTAGGCCATTTGGCCCTTCGAGCCTGCACCGCCATTCAGTATGATCATGGCTGATCATCCAACTCAGAACCCTGTACCAGCCTTCCCTCCATACCCCCGATCCCTTTAGCCACAAGGGCCATATCCTACTCCCTCGAAGGTTGTTTTCTTTGTTGTTTTAGTCAGAGAAGTGAGTCCATTGATTCTACCCAATTCTCGAGGTCTAAACTCATAAATTACCTTAATTCCATTTTAACTCCTTCAGTAGAAAACCTCTGACCTGCGATATCAGAAACCAAGCCTTTTCCCGACCCTCATTTAAATGAGTCCCCTCTAGTTTTTCATCCTTCATCCACTGGGTTCCATGTACCCTCCCTTGACTGTATTTAGTTTAACTGAATTTCAAATGAATATTTCCAACCAAATTCCTTTGCTCTGGGAGGTTTGTCAGCCAGAGATGTTCTACCTGATTCTCAAGGTCTAAGTTTGTTTTTTGCTAATAACATTTGTTAGGGAATACTTCAGGATGAGTTTTCAGTCATCTCTACCCTCAGTGATCATCAGCGAGCCCTTTTACAGAAGTGTGAACTTTGGGGGCTCGACCCCGTGGTTGAACCACTCGCTGACACATGAAGGCAGGCTGTCACAATGAAAGTGAATTCTCCATGTCCGAATGAGATGGGGGTGGAGGGGAATTTGTTATAGCTCAGATTCAACAACTAGGGAAAAAAAAAACAATTTAAGTTTTTGTGTTTTAATTATCAGTCACTAGAAGATCTAGAAGAACAAAAGAGGAAGAAAAAGAAGGAGAAGATGGTGTTTGGCTCCATTTCGCGGGTGTTTGCCAGGGGCAAGCAACGGAAATCCCTGGATCCCGGCCTCTTTGATGGTACTTCTACCGATTATTACGTAGAGGAAGATGCAGATTGGTGATAAACAGCCACTCATTCGCAGAGTGTGTGTGTGCGCGAGTGTGTTTGTGTGAGTGTGTATGCGCGTGGGTGTGTGAGTGTGTGTGTGTGTGTGCGTGTGTGT
The DNA here is from genome assembly GCF_963921235.1 of Mobula hypostoma. Classification (NCBI taxonomy): domain Eukaryota; kingdom Metazoa; phylum Chordata; class Chondrichthyes; order Myliobatiformes; family Myliobatidae; genus Mobula; species Mobula hypostoma. The sequence continues at coordinate 26,537,090 of NC_086121.1, read as the reverse complement.
GCTCACCATCTTGTTGGATCAAATTGTGTGTGGGCACACACTGTTGTTGGATGTGTGGGGGGGCACATTGATGTGCTCATTAGATGTGTGCATGTCTCTGTTTTTAAAGTTTAAAATACGTGAGTGCTGGGGCAGGTCCAGCACACTCTGTAATTAATGTGTGTATATATATACATATATATATATAAATTTGTGTGGATAATGTCACCTGTGAATCTGTGGAGCAACACGGCTGTGTTTTAACTTACTGATACTGGAACTTTGAAGGACAGCTGTATCTGTAAATAACTGCAATTGTGCACTTTGTGCTTCTTTGTAAGGTAATTTCTCCTGTTTGTTAGTCCCATGTCCCACCGTATGTTGTATACCATCAGTTTGACAATTGATCGGAACCTCCTCACTTCAACTGGGCATGCTCACGATTTCCATTGTCTTTAAACCAGGGCCTCAGTTTCCAAATTCTGATCAACTGTAAGACTTGGTAATATCTTTAAGGCTTCATTCCCATTGGCTGAGCATGCTCTGCTTGAAAAATTGAGGTGATTCAATTAAAGAGACCTTGTTCTACCTTTCTCATTTACAGCTGGTCGATTCCACATGGGTAATAATTGGAAGTGAGTACACTGCAGGGACTGTGAACCACATCTGCTTTAAAGACCTAGACATGCATGAGGTGGGGATCTTCACCCTTCACTACAGCAAGGTTGTGCACATCAGAGATGTCACTCCAGTCTATCTACAACCAGTTTAATATAATTCACCTAAGCATAGGAACCAGGGAGCAAGAGTGTCAGTATAACCCTCCTGACTGCTCTACCATTCAGGCCTATCTGCGATGTTGACGTTGGCCCACATCCTTGAAAAACCCCTAACAGAAAACCTAGCAATGTTTGTTTACAAATTATCAATTAAACTCGCATCAAGTGTGGTTTGTGGAATAAAGTTCCAAGCTTTTACAAGGCATTGCACATAAAGATATTTCTGAATCTTACTCTGGAACGGCCTGGCTCAAATGTTTAGGCCATATCCGTCAGCCTCTAGATTTCCATAACCAGTCGAAATTGTTTAACTTGGACATACTCCAACACTGCCCCTTAAATAGTCATAGTCATACTTTATTGATCCCGGGGGAAATTGGTTTTCGTTACAGTTGCACCATAAATAATAAATAGTAATAAAACCATAAATAGTTAAATAGTAATATGTAAATTATGCCAGGAAGTAAGTCCAGGACCAGCCTATTGGCCCAGGGTGTCTGACCCTCCGAAGGAGGAGTTGTAAAGTTTGATGGCCACAGGCAGGAATGACTTCCTATGACGCTCTGTGCTGCATCTCGGTGGAATGAGTCTCTGGCTGAATGTACTCCTGTGCCCACCCAGTACATTATGTAGTGGATGGGAGACATTGACCAAGATGGCATGCAACTTAGACAGTGTCTTTTCAGACACCACCGTGAGAGAGTCCAGTTCCATCCCCACAACATCACTGGCCTTACGAATGAGAATATGTTGTGCACTTTGTTAAAACACTACATTGTCCTATAACTCCTCATAAATTAAACTCCAATTTGTTTAATTCTGACAGTAGAATTATAGCATTCTGTTAAATCTACTGTGGAGACCAAAGGCAATATCATTTCCTCCGGTGTGACGTGATGAACCCAACATCCCACACTGGCCCAGTGAGATCTCTGGTCATTGCTTCCACTGCCATATCGTCCAGTCCCTTCAGCCAGTATTCCATTAACCTTATTTTCCATACCTTGTTTTGATTATCTAAGTTTTTGAATCGGGCCACATCGGATGCAGCATTTATCTAACATCAACATCATTAATACAATAGTCCTTCCTCGGAATGAAACAGAATTCCACAGAAGAGATTAAGTTTGACATTGGGCCATGAAGTATTTCTGTAACCTCAGACAATTGTAGCCATGACAGGTGGAAGCCATTTGCTGCTGCAGTAGAGAAACCCCTACATGTGATGCTTCTGATTCTGTCACAATGTAATTTTTGATATATAATTCCCTTGATTAGTGCTGGCTACAAGATTGAGCAGTGGACTACCTCCAACCATGGCCATGTCGGGTCTCTCCAGTTATCAGTCATTACATAGGGCAGCCAGCTGTGAATTGTCAGCCATTCTAAATGATTAGTTCATGTCATTAAGTTATTGTGGACCTATTAATTAAATTATTGTAGGATTTTCACCTTGCAGGCCAATAATCTATTCCAAACAGCCTTTATATGTGGACCAAGAAAGGATAATGGTCTCTTTAAAAATTGTCAAACTGCAAATAATGTCAAACTAACACACTACCATCATATGGGGAACTGCAAAAATGCAACTCCCTATCCTGCTTTGCAAAGGAAGCTGTGGGAATTGGAATGTTGGTGACATCACTTCCTGTTGAAAGACCAGCTGCAGGGGTTAACTTGCATGGGATGTTGGACGTTCTTTTTTTTGTAAGTCTTCTGTTTTATTTTTTAAGGAGACAGTTTTTATTCCTGTTAAGATGTTGTCAAACTTACAAGTTATTTCAATTCCACTCTGCCGGTCTGTTGTAGTTCAGACCTTTAGAATTTGTGAGGCTGTGTTCACTGCACAGAAAACCAATGCCTCCTGAAGCATTCAAAGTCAGTCATCACATCTTCTGTCAACTAACTCAAAGGAAAAATTCTTACCATGATTGTACATTAACTTAAGAGTCAGACGGGCTGAAACGATATTTTCTGAGCCTGTTTTGCATGGTGAATGGCTGGAATTTTAAATCCCTTGTAAGCTTGACATCTTTTTAAAAGCATTCCCGCTCACTTGGGGGTTCTTTTTATTTGTAAATTAGGTAAAATAATGCTACCAATACTGAAAGAAAATGGATTTATTTAAGAAACTAAATAGAAAATTTATGCTGGGGAAATTTAGAGTCAAATTGTTTTATCCCCGCACTGAATGCTATGAGAAACTTGGCAGTGCGGCTTCAACTACAAGTGGATTAAAATAAAGCCTATTTTAAAATAAATGGTACATCTTCTCTGTGGTTTCCTATATAGAGGTATAGGTCACAATCATGGAGCAACTCATAGGGTTAAACATGAAATGACTTTATGTTAGACTCCAGGGCTCATTTTCCTTTTGGTCTTGGTATCTCTGCTCTCCTCAGGAGGTTAGTGATCTTCCCACTGGAGCTGGGTAGGTTTAACGAGTGTTAGCCCATTAGAAGCCTTTTAGGATAAGGGAAGTGATGTGATGGAATTAATAGTGAGAAGATTTGTTTTTGTACACATCACTCAAAGTTAAGGCAACGGTATAAATAATCAAAGGTAGAATATAGTGGTCAGAAAATGGAATTCTCTGCCTCCGGTGGGTGTCCAAACAGAGCTGACAGTTTTTAATAAAAGGACGCATTTTCATAATGCTGTTTAAATGTGATAAGGGTTTCTGCCTCTACTGCCCTTTCAGGCAAATGGATTCCAGAAACCTACCTCAAGATGAAAGAAAATCCTAATCTTCTTTCTAATCCTTCCACCAATCACTATATACCAGTGTCCTTTTTTTTGTGTGACCCTTCCACTAAGGAGTTGGAATCACAGATCTACACAGTAGAGAAAACAGGCTCTTCCTTCCCATTTACCCTGTCTAGTCCCCTCATGAGTGTAGGCACTCAATTTAAGTGTCCTGAACTTTGTTTGTAACAAGGTAAGCAGCCCCCGTCTGTTCAGTCTTCCCTCACAACTAAAATTTTCCAAACCTGGCAACATCCTCATACACTTCCTTTGTATCCTAGCCTGTAGTTTGAACTTCCCTGCAACACGATATGCTGTAGCTGAAACTGTGGTATAACTTTGTTCCAGCATTCGTTGGTAAATTGGTTTATTGTTGTCACATGTGCCAAGGTACAATGGCATGGCAAGTACAGCCTCGTAGCTCCAGAAACCTGGAGTTCAATCCTGACCTCCAGTGATAACTGTGTGGAGTTTGCACGTTCTCCCTATGATCGTGTAGCCATTGTAAATTGCCCCTCGAGTGTAGGTGATGGAATCAGAGGAGGGGTGTTTGACAGGGTTAACGTGAATGGATATTGGTAGTCAGACTGAAATCTGTGGGCTACTGTGATGTTTGATTCTGAGACTCCCATTTTCTCCCTGGTCTTGTATCCGAATCAAGGAAATCATCGGCTTATTGTTATGCAAACCAAACTTGTACCCTTTGAAAAGGTTAACATCAGACTAGTCGCTCATGAAGGAAAAGTCCCAGCACAGTTTTTCAGGAAGCCCGAAAAAAAATTTACAGCTCAGAACGAGGTTAGTTGAACACACACCGGTGAAAAGGAGCTGCCATCTTGATGACCCATCTTACAGTATTTAAGAATCTGTGGACTCCAACTTCCTTCTATTCCTTCACTCTTCTCAATATCCTCCCATACAGTGTCTTCTGTTGCCATGTTACACCTTTCCAGATTCATCACCTCATACTGGAATTTAATTTTCCACTCTTCTGCTCAACTAACCAACCATTTACATCCTAAAGCTTTCCCCTTCACTGTCAGCTGTATTGCCAATTTAAAACATATGCAAACACCTTCACTGTGCCCCCAGCATTGTGCCTCCAGGTCTCTAATATATAACCACAGAAAGCTTGGATTCTTGAATTACCAAAGATTATTGCTCCTCGAATGAAGTGAAACTGCTTGATTGTTTACAAATGGTCATGGAAGATAGGCAACGAGTCCAGATACCTCACCCCGACAGTGTGTCCGTGATTGCATTGGATCAACCTTCACGATTGCACAAAGCTCCCCCAGAGAGGTTGTTACAGATTTACAGTCAAACATGGCTCTGCTTCATTTGTGAGCCTCTGTTCTAGGAACCTGAGTGAATAGAAGTTTCTTTTCGCCTTGATATACTGATGCAAGTTTGCTCGGTCTCAGCTCTTTGTAATTTCAGTGAAAAGAGTTTTAATAAGAAGCCAAATTTTTAATCAAGGATTTATAAATTGAATTAAGTTGAGGGAGGGACCGGACCATCCATTCTATATATGTTGTGATTATAAGTTAATAAGAAGATGGAGACATGGGAGTTGACCATTCACTCCTGAAACCTGTTCTGCTGTCCAATTAAATCACAGCTTAACTTCATTTCTCCTTCTTTACCCCATTACTCTAGAAACCCTTCTTTCATAATTCCATCTTTCTCAAGCTTGAAAGGCGAAAGCTTTATCTATACTAGCAACCTTTTGGGAATGAGAGCCTCAGACGTACAGGGTGCCATGATGTAATTTAAAGTTTAGAATGACTTTAGTCAATATTGCCTAAACCCAATTATTGGGTAATTTCTGTCACTGATATTTATGATTTCTGTATCTTCTGACATAACGAGTGTTTTCATCATCAGCCAACCTTATTAAGCCCACACTGATCCATTTTTATTTTTCCCCTCATTCCCATCAACACCGCCTCCCCCCCCACCAGATTCTAAATTCACTTGTGTATTTGAGACCGTTTTCAGTGGCCAGGTTAACCTACCAACCTGCAGATCTTTAGAATGGGGGGGGGGGGAAGCACCCTAATGACCTCTGCATGGTCAGAGGGAGAACATAGAAACTTTGCACAGGCGCCAGTGGAGATCAGGACTGAACCTGGGCACTGGAGATGTAAGGCAGTGGCTTTCTGCATTCAGATCTGCTCTAACGTGAACCAGCTGATTGACATTCTGTGGATGAACCTCACAGTGCATCACTGCCTAAAACTCAGGAAAATATCTGTGTGATAATCTAAAGTGGTGAAGCTTTAGTGCTAGGAAGCTCATGTTAGCAATAAGTAAGGCTCAGCAGGCTCACAGATGTTCAAGGAGCAACTTGATTCAAATACTTTCATCTGTTTATTTGCTTAAAGCTGGAGGTCAAGGCCCAGTATTATAATCGTTGACTGTTGTGTCTCATTTGAACATTTGTACCAATTAGCTGCATATTTTGATCACATGCCTGCCTTCATTCCAAGTCCCAAGAGCAACATTACAAGATTCTGCTAAGCTTATTTGTGGTAGTGATTTCCAAGTTCATTAAAATTGCAGTGCAGGCCTTTGAGATATTGAGAAAGATGTAAAATCTAAGATCTTCCCCACCATGCACCAAGTATAAAGTCTCAGATTAAAGATGGTCTCGTCAATGTGTGAAAGTACTTGACCCCTTTAAGCTAATATTGATCCTTGCGTGCGGGACCTGGGAATTTATAAACTTCCTTTGGAAAAAAAAATCAACTCATCAAGGAGAAACTGGTGTTTGTGCTGGTACTTGTGGCGTTCATGTTCCACGTGCGAGCATCACCAACATGTAGTCCACTTTCAGAGTAGCACAAGGTTAGGCAAACAATATAACTCCATCTGTGTATTACTCCCAAAATGAGGTGACCAGGCTGTTCTGCACCATGCTGCCATTTTTCCGCTGTGTTGTTTAAAAGTTATTCTGAGCTTCAGCACATAGAAACTCTGACAGACCTCCACTGCTGGCTCACATTTGGAACCCACACTGTAGAACTTAATTTTGGCCTGAGATTTTCTTGTTAAATTAGAGATAGGTTTACACTTACACCAAAGAACAGCATCAGAGCAGAGAGTTTTTAACCCCCTTCTTCCCAGCACAAGAGACTACCATCCTGTCAATCAGTCTGGACTAATCTAACTTCATTTGCTGTGCCTCTTTGCATCCAATCTCTGCTGATCTTGCATCATTCTGTACATCTCAGTCTTATCACTTGCATTCTTGCATGTGAAAGAATATGAGCAAAATGAATCTCTCGTTGCATTTTTTGGATCTTGAATGTCCATTATGCTCCCTGAGCAACTGGATGGAAATTTCAATGTAGCATCTTGTCCAGACCTAGCACCTTTTGCAATGTTGCACTATAGTCTTGAATCCACTACGTGAAAGGGCAGCGGAAGGAAATTCAGGAGGGAATTGGCTTGTTCCGAAGAGGGGAAATGTGCAAGGCTCTGGCACAAGAACGGCAGAGTGGGGATAATTGAACAGCTGCTTAATTCCAAAGTTTGCTTGTGCCGGAGTGCACTTAAATCCCACAGCATTGTGTCAAGATGGCCCCGGTTAAGGGTGAAGGACCTCTCGAGTGTTGCGGGAGTTCACTTGCAGGCTGAATTAAATGACACTGTCACTGACAGCTTGTTCTTACAAATCAATCAATGTCCCTGGCTGAGGTGCTAAACTCCTGTCGAGCAGGGGTTTTGTGGGAACCGGTTCAGCGCCGTGCAGAAATGACTGTGGTGTGATTATTGAAAGGAATTAATAAAGCGGGCAGTAATAGAAAGCTGCTTTTTGCTGGAACCGAGATAGAAGTGGGATCAGCAGTTCATGAGCAAAGCATAACTAAGCCGCGAATAGGGTTTTATTTAATTTAGTTCGGTAATTTTCAGTGTTTGTTCAGCAAAATCGTGCATTTTATTTTTTTAAAAATAGTCACGAGCTGGGAAACCTTCAGTCTCTATAAAGCTTTACCTCTTTTTTTAAAAATGAAATGTAATTGACTTTTGCTGTGATCACTTGTATCTTTAGTCCCTTGCCCCAAATTGCTGCACATTTGTGGTCTTCCTCACACACTGCTGAGCGGTACATCACAGTCAGATGGGTTGATCCGCGATGTGTATGACTGTTGAAAGTCATGCACGTCGTTCTAAAGCAAAACGCTAATTCTGCACGGTGGACATCCATTGCCAGTCAAGAGTTATGCCAATGGAGGAAGAAGAACTTACTTGCCAGGCCGCATTGGTTAATTGGCTGCAGTACAATGCCCCTAGTATGTAACTTAGAATAGAATTGGTGGGTGGTGTTGGAGGTGCTAATGGATTATGAAGGGAACAAGTGGGCTGAGTGTCAGATCGGTGTAAGTGGGTGTAGACTAGGTGTGTTGAAAGGTCCATTTTTGTGTTGCGTGGTTCTATGATTCTGTATTGTGTGCTGCTGGCACTACAAATTCAGGGCATTAGTGATGGTCAACAGGCAACTAGCTAAAGACTTTATTTATCTTCAGTGAGTTTCAGAATCATTAGTATAGGGAGATGAATAGGCTCTTCCTGGATCTAAGTTTTCTACTGGGTCGTGTGATATAGACTGAGAATAAGGCTGTCTTTCTCTTTTCTCCTTCATATCCTGAAGGTATTCTCTTTTAATCGCTCTCCAGTTCATCACTCTTAGAGTTGGCTGTCATTGGTGTCATTTTCTCCTTGGCTGAGGAAGGCATCACAGCTCAGCATGTTCCTACCCCTGCCCAATCAGTCCTCAACGCTCTGCCCTGACCTACATCAGAGCTTTAACTCCTTGCCCATCCCCACTCTATTAAGTCTTCTGCTTCTTCAGTGCCAGGCGTCCAGCTTCAGAACTGGCTGAGGAACCAGAATTCTTGAGGAAGCTAATAGTTGAACCCACTGTTAAAATTCTGAGACTTGTCTCAATCTGAGCCCATGAGCTGAAGCTTAATAGGGAAAGCGGCAGGGACTGGTTACATTGCTCAGGGAAACAGTGGAGGAAAATGATGTCGAGTCAGTCATGGAAGAGTCAATACAGCCCCAGTAGCTACTTTATTAGGTACTCCTGTGTGGTCGTGGTCTTCTGCTGCTGTAGCCCATCCATTTCAAGGTTTGGCATCTGTGCATTCAGAGATACTTTTCTGCACACCACTGTTGCAATGCATGGTTAATTGAGTTATTGTCACCTTCCTGTCAGCCTGAACCAGTCTGTCCATTCTCTGACAAGGCGTTTTCACCCTCAGAACTGATGCTCACTGGATGTTTTTTTTTTGTTTTTCACACCATTCTCTGTAAACTCTAGAGACTTTTGTGTGTGAAAATCCCAGGAGCTCAGCAGTTTTTGAGATACTCAAACCGCCCTGTCTGGCACCAACGATCATTCCACGGTCAAAGTCACTTGGATCACATTTCTTCCCCATTCTGTTGTTTGGTCTGAGCAACAACTGAACTTCTTGACCATGTTTGTGTGCATTTATGCAATGAGTTGCTGCCATGTGATTGGCTGATTAGATATTTGCACTAACAAGCTACTGTACCTAATAAAGTGGCCACTGAGTGTAGATAATTGTGTATCTTTTTATTATGGGTGGTGTTTAAAGAATCAAGAGGCCACATTGCATGCCATATGCCATCACAAGTTTTGCTCGTGCCATCGTAGGTTCACCATCCCTGTGAAGTTATATGCACTGATCCTGTCTGAACTAAGGCAGAGAGTCTTGGCTAATTCACAACAGACCCAGTGATCCTGGTGGCAGGGCCTCTGAGAAAAGAGCCTGAGTCCTGTTATTAATTGACATTTACTGACTTTCATCATCAGGCTGGCTGGGTGGTGATTAGTGCAGAGGCAATGAAGTTCTGGGGAAAATTCCTAGTTCGAATCCCTTCTGAAATTGAAGGAATGTATTGCCGTGGGGTAGATGTGAAGGCAGAGATGGGTGCAAAGATAAAAATAATCCAAAACTATCAGTCAGACTTTTTCTTAAACATTCCTCAGAATCTGTTCCACAACTCAGCCTGGTTAGGTCATATATGAGACATAATTGTGTTTGGCCAATAAAGTGGGATAAGTACATCAGACTAAGCCCGCTGTATGACTAACTTTCTTTTGCCCCAGATGCACTTTTGGAAAGTCCTGGCCCTACATTTTCTAAAGTACTGGAATGGAATAGTTCCATGCAATCCTAAACTTCCAAATTGTGCACACCAGTCGTATGGAGATCTTAAAAACATCATAACAAATACATAGGGAGCAGGATAAGCTTTCTTGGATCATCAATGTATCGCCTCCAACAGGTATTTTTCCTACTTAAGATAGAAAAGCTGGGTGGGTGACCTGTATTATAAATACTTCAAGCCTTCAGATCTGAGTCAGGAAACAACCACAAATTTTCTTTTTAACCACGTTTCACTAGTCAACTGATTAGGTCACCCTTAAGCTAAGTTCAAACCACAGATTATGAAAACCTGTTCAGGACAATGTAGCTGCACACTGCCTTGGGTTCTTGTGTCATCAAAGCTTTGGACACCAGAGAAGATTGCAAAAGAACTCAGAGTCAAAGGTCTCATAATGCTTATTGCAGCAACTTTTGTGTTAGTTGTTATCACAGTTATATTTTTTTTAAAAAAGAAGTCCATCCAAGAATTGTAGCTTAAAATCAATAAAAGAATAAATTTATGGAAAATTTTGACTATTTATTGTCGGACTGATGAGCTTTTTTTGCAAAAGATAAAACATCCCATACTCCCCAGATGTATGTCTACTTACCTTCCATTGTGTTTTGTTTCTGTTCACTACTTTTTAAAGTCTCCTCAACACTAATAATCACACTTTGTGTGTCTGTGAGGGACCTCTCACACCACCACCCTGCCTTATCACAGCTCATTGCCTCTAACCCATCCTAAACTCTGCTTTGGTAAAATTGTCATGATATGCAAGGGAGCACAGTTCTGCTCGGTGCCTGGTAAGTCTCTTTTACTCTGCATGTCATGTTCCGAAATATATCTAAATAATTTTACAGTTGTTATGACATGGTTGATAATCTTTGCTTAACTTCACAATTCATTGTTGCCATTTGAATTAAGACCAGAAAAGTTTGGAATGCACAGATCGGGAATTCTCTTTAGAGAGCATTAACGTTTCAGTTCAATGAATTTTTCAACACTTACTCATCAGAGTTGAAGCACCGTCTCTGTTTCTTTCTCCAGAGGTGCTGCTGCCTGACCTGCTGGATACCTCCAGCATCTGCTGTACTTGGCTGTTGTTATTGTTGTTGACACCTGTTTTGGGAATCCTTGGTTAAAGTGATTACATGCTGTTTGATTTTTCCAGTCTCCAATTGGAGTGATTTTGTATTTTTCTGCATGTGAACCATTGTGCAGATTGGAAAACAGCTTGCTGGCCTTGTGTGTTTAACTATTCTGTTAACATTGGCGCGCTCTGCTGAGGTCCACATTGACTGCTGAGATGATGGATTGATATATCATCGAAGCCAGGGGTCCCCAACCTTTTTTTATGCCGTGGACCCCTACCAATAACTGAGAGGTCTGTGGACACCAGGTTGGGAACCTCTGATCTCGGCAAACACCTCAACCTGCTTTTTGTTTTAATCCTTCTTCACATGAAGCTCCTTATATGGCTCAGTACGTTTATCCAGTGAGTTACTGAGACCTGCAGACTCAGCTCCCTGATTTGTACTCTCTTAACAGATTATAATTGGGGCAGCAGTAAGAAGCCAAATAGTTGTTACCAGCAACACAGCATGGCTTAGAGAGGGACAATCAAACCAAAACCTGTAATTGATAAAAACAATAATAAATCAAACAATTCTTAGTTTGAACAATAATAAATTTCCAGTTTAAGATGGTCCTACCGAAAGCGTGCGATGGCTTTATGACTTTGAATGTAAATGTCTTTCCTCTTGCTGACCAACACTCAAGCAGCTCACATATTGCAGAGTATTACCCAGAATCTGCAGGATAGAAATAGGTCATCCAGCTCAATAGACATGAACTTCTTCCAGACATGTCTCGTCTCACCCTAACAAAATTGTTCAATTACTTTCCATCATATCCAGCTTCCCCACAACTACAAAAACACATTTCACATTAACTACATCTTGTGGCATCAAGTGTTACATCTCACCACTGCTTCAGTAAAAGATACTTTTATCTTAAACTCTGTTAGATTTATCAGTCCCGGTTTTTGAATGTTCAGTTCTCCACATACATATCAATGAATAATTTTAAAGCTTCCATTAACTAAACTTTCAGCCTTCTTTCTAGATGGAGAAAAAAATGTTTTATTCTTTTTTATTGTGATATTGTGATTACAGAGACCGCCATCTGTATTGTTGAGGAGTTGATGCATCACTAAGGTAACTGAAAGTGAAATTATTGCCAAGTTGGTCAGCACCTTAAGAGAAAGAAACAAATAATGACAATTTCAGCCACCTTCCTCTTCACAAAATGAGCAGCCAACACCATCTACTTCCCACCCCACCCTCACTCCTGCCCAGCACACTAAGCCCCACCCTACACACTGATGGTATAGGTCGCCATCAGCAGTATCTCCTGCTAAAGCACCTGGGAATTAACTTACAGATGTGACCCCCTCACTGAGCTCATATGCAAACTTAGCTCGTCAGCTGGCTCTGCTAACAGCCACGCGATTCAGCTGTGAGAAGGCCACCTTTCTTAAACAATATATATCTAGAGTCATTGTGATTTGGGTTCATCCACACAGGAACGTTGAGGTGTTTGGATGGATGCTGTGTAAATACTGCCTATACACAAGAAATAGCAGATCATACACCACATAAAGAAAATGTAGTTACTAATTTCAGCTTTATCCAACAGTTATTAATGGAAAGAAAAGGAAAAAAAAATTACGGGGCCTATTACAACTAAAGCAGTCTAAATGTATTGTCCACAAGCTGGGTATGACATTTACGTTGTTGAATCCTCATCACCAACCACCTTCCCATCTTGGACTCTTTCATCTCGCGAGGCACTTCTTGCAATTGCATCTTCCCGTTGGATTGAATCCTACATCTGTCTCTCTTGATCTTCTCCACATCCCCCACCAAAAGACCACAAACTCCACCAGCGTCCACCACAAATTCCTCTCCACCCAGCTCTCTCTAGAACCTTCTCCCAATTCCACCATCCTGATTGGCTGACACAACATTCCTAATTTGAACATCATAGCCCCTGACCTTGCGCCGAAACCAAAACGTTCTACCAACAGGACATACTGCTTTTACAGAAAACTACTAATGAAATATCGTACAGCATTAGCAGTAAAAAAAATTTAACCAGGGCATTACACAGAAAATATGCAAAAGTGATTCACAAATAAAAGTCACTGTTCAACCTCATCTCTGCCACTGACTCAATGGAAACCCCTTTTGGATGAACTTTTTAAACACCACTGCAATGCTAGGAGGTCGGTCCATGCGTCAGTAGCCCCCATTCATTAATGTTGAGGCTGCCTCTGCAGGTGGTTGGTGAGGGACTAAGTTTCCCCAGCCTGCCCTTTGACCTCACCTAGATCCTTCTGCTTTCAGCAAATTCACCCCATCAACCAGAATCTTGAGATGGAGGAAGGTCAGTGAAACGAAGACCCATTCTCTCATCATGCCACAGATGAAGAAAAGGGATAACCATTTATTGGTAGATAGCAACTATATCCAGATTGCACCTAATTTCCCTTTTCATAAAGTGTCCACATTTCATTGGAGCAGCAGTTTCTCCACATGGCAGTTCCTCATGACAATTATGGATTTGGGAAGATATTGGATAGAAACGAGGAGTCATGGGAGGGAAATAATTCAGGCCCTGCCACAGAGCTGCTTCCAGTCAGTAGGTAGTAGTATTAATAGAACAATCTACTTATCCCTTCAACCGCAAGTGTAGATAACTTCATTCAATGCATATTGCATGGATGGATCATGCTTTAGGGATCAGCATTGTTCTGAGAAGCAAATTGTGTTGCTGTTATCTAAATGACTATCAGTTTGTTTTCAGTGATCTTCCAGTACTAGACATATTCATGCAGCAGGCATGTTCCTGTCTTCCAAGCATTGGGCTTGTGTATCAACTGCAGGCCCACTATCTAATTAATTAGACCCAGTCCATTTAAGTAACTTTAGAAGAAACGGAGCTGGTTCTGACAGGGATACCTGTCACACTGCCACTCACTGCCCTGACTCATGCGCAGAAAACTGACCACACAGAAAGGGTTCATTTGGCAGCTATGGTCAAGAATTACTACTCACGCCAGTTCGCTGCAACAAACTGATTTGGGAACCAAAAGGGAAAGTCAATAGAACAGATAACGCAGGGAGTGGGAAAAGGAGACTCGTGCACCGGGGTGGTTGTGCGATCAGTCCCGCTCAGTAATAGCACCGCTGTCCGGCACATTGTGTCTCCCTCGATATAGAGCAGGAGAAGCCTTGATGCCCATTGTCACAACTCAACCCTGTCCTGGCTGATATCAACAACTACTTGAACTTACATGGTGCCTTTGACAAAGAAACAAGCACCAAGTTGCACAGAGAAAATCCTGACATTATTGCTAAGAAACTATGATGAGTTGTAGACTCCCACAGTCCTCTGGGTAAAAAACATACCTCGTCTCCCCTCTGATCCTTCTCCCAAGTACTTTCAGTCTGTGTCCCCATTGATATCCCAGCTAGGTGAAACATGTCTTTCATTTACAGTCTATGTAGGGCCCCCTTAATTTTATACTCAATTAAATCCCTCTGTTCCAAAGAAAGTAATGCTAATCTATCCTCCTGACTACAATTTCCAAGCTGACAACAATCTTGCTTTTCTTCTCTGCGCTCGCCCCAGTGAAATCACATCTTTCTTGTAGTGTGGAGGCCTGAATTATACAGTGTTCATCTTGTGACGTGATAAATTTATATACAGTTCTAAAATAAAGTGTTTCTGCTAGTAAAGAGAAGTATCCTATGTAGATTTTTAACTACCTCATTGCCCGTCCCCTCTACTCTAAAGAATCTGCATCTTAACTGTACAATATGAGGTCCTTTTCTTCATCATTGTTCATACCCTTTCTTGTGGCTCCATTATCTCACACCTCTGGAGATTCAATTCCGTTTATTATTTTTCTGCCAAACTGAGTGAACCATCCACAGGCTTCTGAAATCAAAAGCCTTCCTCCTCCCTGACAGCCACACTGCTCAGGAAATTAATTCCAAGTGAGGTGCTGAGAGACCACACTTTCTCTGTATGGCCACACTTTATTCTGCACTCCCTTCTAGCTTTGCCTCATACTACCTCAGTACACTGTTGTAATGAGTTGACCAGTATGGATAATGTACAAAACAAGTTTTTCACTGTACATGTGACAATAATAAACCAATTTACCAATTTGAAAGAAACCACAGAATATAAACTGCAAGAATGCGCTGATTTGGGATCAAAATGGACATTGGGGAATGGTAAATTGGTTAGACTTATTATGGAGCTGCTCGGATGATTGGATGGTCAGATTGGGTTGGCAACAGTATCACTTTGTGTCTCCTTCAACATTGCTGCGGGGGAACCTTGATGACATTGTCACAACTCAACAATGAGATCGAGAACAACGTGCATTTATATTAAACAAGTGTACATTAGAATCAGAAAGCATGAAAATGAGCCATTCAGCCCAATTTATCCATGCTGACCAAGATATCTGTCTCGAGTTGGTCCCATTTGTCTGCATTTGGCCCATTTCTGCAGCTGTCCACTTCTCTCCTCCCCTCATGACCTTATGTATCTGCATAAGGTCACCCCACAGCCTTCTGGGAATAAAGCTGTCCAACTCCTGATCCTCAAGGCCTCTAGTCCACATTGAGAAAAAGTTGGTGCTGTGACTGTGGAGCTACGATGGGACTATGCTGCAAAAGGAGGGGAAAGCCAGAGAGATTTACCAAGGGCAGTCTAGAGTTTTGGGGTGGAGTTAAGAAAGCAAGAGTTGCACTGGAGCCCAGATAGGAGCAATGCAGTTGCTGGACAGTTTAAAGGGTTGCAGAAGCATACAAAACTTGGGAAAGAGAGAGACAGCAACAGGATCTGAATATATACTCTATGATGAGAATCTCAGAATTAGTCAAGGAAGGTTCCTAAATTGCATTGTGCCAATCAGACAACGAGATAAGGTCATGTTATCAAACAGTGGGAGATTATTCCAGAGAGCACCTATATAAATAACATATGGGATTCAATTACATCAGTGAGAGTAGCAGCAGATAAAATGGGATGAACTAGATATAGAGTATTAGAGAAATAACATGGGATTGGGAGCTCCAGCCGGGATCAAATGGATTACAGCCAGTAAGTGTCTGAGGCCGGTCAGAGTCCTTTAGTGGAAGGGATGGAGATTGTGATTTTTAAAGAAGATAATCGTTGGGAAATCACTGAACGGTAACAAGTCTGGCCTCTAAGAAGCAGCACATTTTGTGACATGAATCTCTTTTTCTCCACTATTAGTTCCTGTCAGGCACCTGGCATTTCACAGCTGGGAGATCATCAAACCGGTTGGGCAGTCAGACTGAAAAATCCAGTCAGCAAACCAGGAATTAAAATATAAAAATTTTACAAAGAACAACATCAGATTGAAATATATGCACTGATTACGATGGAACCTGAAAGATAAATACATTTTAAAACTAATAAAAATAATTGTAGATATTTAACATTTTGAAATAATTATTCCTGTAAAAATCAACTCCACGTTCGAAGTATACTTTTTTAAGGGCCAGGGAACCATCTTTGGCAAATTTATAGTGCAGGCTGTTAAAAGCACAGTTTCAACTCTTACTTGAGATCCCTCAAAGTTGCTGTGCAAGTTGATAGGGTTGTTGAGGCAAATGGTGTGTTGGCCTTCATTAGTCGGGGGTTTGAGTTCAACAAGAGTCACGAGGTAATGTTGCAACTCTGTATGTTAGACCATGCTTGGTCGCCTATGAGGAAGCTTTAGAGAGGTTGCAGAGGAGTTTTACCAGAGGGCTGCCTGGACTTAAGGGGCATGCGTGTCTTGTGAAGTATGTTGAGCAAGTTGGGGCTTTTCTCTTTTTGGTGAGAGAGGATGAGAGGTGACCCGATAGAGGTGTACAAAATAATAAGAGGCATATATCAAGTGGATGGCGAGAGATTTTTTCCCAGGGCAGAATTGGCCGAATGCCAGGAAGCATTATTTTAAGATGATTGGAGGAAAGTTTAGGGGGGACGTGTCAGAGGTAAGTTCTTTTCACAGAGAATTATTGGTGTGTGCCAGGGCGGTGGGAAAGGTAGATAGATTAGGGGCATTTAAGAAACTCTTAGATAGGCACATGGATGATTCAAAATAATGGAGAACTATAGAACATAGAATAGTACAGCACAGTACAGGCCCTTCGGCCCACAATGTTGTGCCAACCTTTAAACCCTGCCTCCCATTTAACCCCCCACCTTAAATTCCTCCATATACCTGTCTAGTAGTCTCTTAAACTTCACTAGTGTATCTGCTTCCACCACTGACTCAGGCAGTGCATTCCACGCACCAACCACTCTCTGAGTAAAAAAACCTTCCTCTAATATCCCCCTTGAACTTCCCACCCCTTACCTTAAAGCCATGTCCTCTTGTATTGAGCAGTGGTGCCCTGGGGAAGAGACGCTGACTGTCCACTCTATCTATTCCTCTTAATATCTTGTATACCTCTATCATGTTTTCTCTCATTCTCCTTCTCTCCAGAGAGTAAAGCCCTTGCTCCCTTAATCTCAGATCACAAAGCATACTCTCTAAACCAGGCAGCATCCTGGTAAATCTCCTCTGTACCCTTTCCAATGCTTCCACATCCTTTCTATATAGGAAGAAAGGGTTAACTTGATATTAGAGTAGGTTAACATGTCAGCAAAGCATTCAAAGGTCGAAGGGCCTGTTATGTGCTGTAATATTCTTTGTTCCATGCTTTTTGTAAGGTTGTTCCTGAGTTTCCCAGGGAGAATAAGGCAGAGCGGTTGGAGTTCGTGTCAAGTTTGGTGATTTTGTGTTGATTGCATCAGTGGAGGCGGTGACCGTGCGCATTGTGGACAAACAGCAGCCACCGGATTTCCATGTTTAATTGCACATGTGGACGTCAGTTTCACAGAGTAATGACAGGGAATGCTGCTCGTTTTGCTTTGCTTTTATTCCAAGCATAACTGAGCTTTTGATCCTGCCAATGTCTTACTGGAGGATATTGCAACTTGTCCAGGACAGCGTTTCACAGGAACAGACAATGGAGGCACCAAGAGGATGTTAACATTTATCTGAGGTCATATCGCTGAATGGTGAAGTTATGAGGCACAGTGTGAGTAACGAAGAGAGAGACCAAGGATAAATCCTCAAGTGTTGTGAGATAATAGTGCAGATTGAATGCCTGATTAGCAAACTCAAGACAGGCTCACATTAAAACCTAAATTCTTCCTATGTAGCTAGTCATTGGACAAAGAAAAATCTATCTATCCACACACATGCAGATCAGCAATTCCTGAGCAACTTCCTTGGGCCTTATGTTGCTGGTACCTGCATATTAAAGGGGATAGTTATTGTAATTTTTCACCGTTAGTAATATTCACCTAAATCGGCAATCACATACTTCTCATCTTCAATTACTTCTATAGCAGATATAACATGCAGAAAAAAGCTCTTTCTCTACTCCAGCAATATATCTTAACCCCAATCCCAATTCCTTCCGACACCATCATCCCCCATAAACCTGCTCCTCGCCTGCTCCATTTTGTTCTTCACTCTTCTTTCAAGGTTTGGCCGAGTGTCTGAGTGAGGCTTCAAATCAGTTTGCTGCTGTTGTTCGACATCCCGTGAATTAAGTTGATGCTGGTCCAGACAATCATTACAGATCAATATCACTGGAGGCTTATATCCCACCAACTTTCAAATTCAGAGGAGATTAAAGGATCAATCACGTTGTGCAAAATCCAACTGGTGGATATTGGATATTGGCTGCCTCAGCCTGACATGGGATCAAAAATATTCTTAGTCTTTACTTGATCTGCTTGCTCTCCAGCAACTTTCAGGCTTTGCATGTGAGAAAGATTCTAAGTAGGATAACAGTTCATTTAAGACAGGAGAAATCCCACTCTTAAGAGCGACACAGTAGTGTAGTGATTAGTGTAACGCTGTTACAGCACTAGTGACCCAGGTCCGTTTCTGCTGCAGTCTGCGAGGAATTTATATGTTCTCTCGGTGACTGCTTGATTTTTCTCTTTGTGCTCCAGTTTCCTCACAGATTCCAATGTCGTACAGGTTAATTTGTCACGGGTGGAATTGGATGACCTAGGCTTATTGGATCAAAAGTCCTGGTATCATGCTCTTTTAAAAAAAATGCCATTGCATATTCCCTTAATGAGAGGTCTGCTGGGGAGGTGGCCAGAGTGGACAAACTTTATCATTCTTTACTCTCCATTTAAAGGAATTGTTGACCTCTCTTTAAAGACCATGATTGATATTGGGAACTCAAATCCTGCACTCGGAAGCATGACCCAGGCTTACCAAAGTACTAAGAGAAGATTGAAGAGTCTGATGCTTTGAATAATATAATGAAGGAGTCATGGGGCGATGCAGTGAGGGAGCCCGGCAGCACCCACTTATGATAATCCTACAATAATCCCATTTTTATATGTGCAGCAGCCAGTTCTAACAAGCTAATGCTGCTGGCGCCCCCATGGATTGTTATCCTTGTGTGACGCGCCCTCCAATCAATCCAAAAATGTAACGTTCCAAAAGTTGAAGAAATGCAGACTACAGTACAGATAGAGAACAGATGCATGGCTCCTACAGGATTGCTTCTGTTTGTATCAGCTCAGTTCAGTTGTCAGAACGTGCCTGTAATTCAGAAAGTCATCAGTTTAAGCCTCATCCCAAAGACCTCATCTCCGTTGCAGCACTGAGAAAGCACTGGATGTCTGACATCTTTTGATATAGACAAAGGCAAGTCTCTTTCACAGAGAAAGCTGAAGAAAGAGACCGAAAGGAACCATAGTCAGTTAGGCTTATTCCCAAATCTGATGGGAGTCACCCTTCCACATCAAGATTCCTGAGGAGAAAAGTTTCTGAAAGGTAGAAGTGAAAGATCTGTCACCCTTCCATTGTCTGAGCTTTATCCACTATTCCTGAAAGAGATGAACATGCAATAAATAAAAGGAGACAAAGAATCAAAAAGTAGAGGACATTGATTTAAAGTGGGAGATTCTACAGATGCTGGAAATCTTGAGCAACACACAAAAAATCCTAGAGGAAGGCATCCCATAATATTACTTGAAGAAATATGGCTTCCTTTAAGAAGCACCATCTAATTGGATGATTTGATCATGTTTATGGGATTTTGTTGTACACATTCTGATACACAGCTTTCCCTCGATAAGAATATTGATTGCACTTGAGAAAATAAATTGTTAGTTGATTCAGCATTTGACCATCCTGGGTATGTGAAAGTTTTTATAGGAATCTGAATCACCATTTTCCATTCTCATTATCTCAGCCTACGCTGCCACCCCCATTCTCCAATTATCAGAAATTAAACACTTGTTGATGGGTGGTTTCTTAATGATATTTTGTCATACTCCCTTACATATTTGAGGGGTAATTCATTAAGCACAGGACTTTACTGGGTTTAATGCTGATGAACAGCTATCAGATTACGGCTCTTAACAAACAATGGACAGGCAGCATTTGGTTAGCAGATGTCTGGAAGTGACAAATGCCCCAAGGCCCAGACCATGAACCCAGACTTCATACAACTCTTCAGTCCTCAACTTTACGACTAAACAGATGTGATAGATCCTGTAGGAAAGTAGTAACCTCAGCAGTCTGGATGTAGGAGACAGACACGGGAAAGGTGGTGCAGTATCCATCAATAGCAGAGCTACAGCTGTTCATTGGGGCAACAATGTCAGCTGTGGTGGTCAATAACTGAGCAAGTCGTTCCCACTTAACAGAGCTCTGTCCTTTGGTTCAGTTGATGTCTTGCTGTATTGACAAGGGATAAAGGGACCATCAGACAGTAATATTTTTGCCTTGTCTAGATTCTAGACTAACAGGAGTTAGTTTAAATTGGCTGACACAAGCATACAGAAATGGAATACAGGGAAACAAATGAATAATCATTCGTAAACACAAGAGATTCTTCAGATACATACTGGAAATCTTGAGCAACACACACACACACACACACAATCCTGGAGGAACTCTGCAGGTCGGGCAACATCCAGGGAAATGAACGAGCAGTTGATGTTTCAGGCCGAGACCCTTCTTCAGGACTGGAAAGGAAGGCGGGGGGGTGGGGGAAGACACCAGAATAAAAAGATGGGGGTGGTTGGGAAGAGGAAGATGGATAGCAATAAGGTGATAATAGGTGAAGCCAGTTGGGTGGTGAAGATCAAGGACTGGAAAGGAAGGAATCCTCTAGGAGAGGAGAGTGGACCATAGGAGAAAGAGGAGGAGGAGAGGACCCAGAGAGAGGTGATAAACAGGAGAGAACAATTAAGAGGCCACAATGGAAAATAGAAGGGAGGGGGAGGGGAGGGAAAAATTTACCAGAAGGAGAAATCGATGTTCATGCCATCAAGTTGGCAAGTTGGAGGCTACCCAGACAGAATATAAGATGTTGCTCCAACACCATAAGGGTGGCCTCATCATGACACAGGAGGAGGCCATAGACCAACATGTTGGAACAAAAATGGGAAAAGGAATTAAAATGCTGGGCCATTGGGAAGTTCTGCTTTTGGCAGATGGAGCAGAGGTGCTCAAAGAATCAGTCCCCCAGTTTACAAAGTTTCTTACCAATGTAGAAGGGAAGAGTGGGGGGAATAAATAGTTTCAGGCCAAGATCCTCCATCAGGACTTGGTGTTTATTCCCCTCCATATATTTTGCCTGACCTGCTGAATTTGAATTCCTCCTGCATTTTGTATGCGTTACTCAATAAAAAACCTTATATCTGTTTATCTTAAAAATGTTGAATATACACATCCTATGGGCAAATATTACTTCAGTTCAGTCTGTTAGTTTTTTTTTCACAATTTATATTGAGTTTTTCTCCTGTGTCATGGTGTAATTCCAGTCACTAACCATCAGGTATGCATGTGCAAGTCTCTCTGCAGACCACAAACTATCTTTTAATGATTAGAAGAAAAGCATCTTGAGAAATATTTATCAATGGATCATGAAAAATAATCAGTGATATGTTAAACATTGCATATATAACAAACACTCTCTACAAACATTGTACATGCTCACACATTTCTACATTTACTGATGGTGAATTTGGCAAATTTTCGGAGACTTTCTGTCACTCCTCTGACCCCAAACTGCCACACACACACAAACTTAATTCTGACATTTGACGAAAGCGAGCCATCCTGACTTCTAATTAGTCCAAGGACACGTTTACGAATAAGTAATCCATAATTGACCAAAATTACACAGGTCAATTTAAGGTTTATTTTCTCTCTCTGCAACTGGGTCATCCTCAGCAGCGTTTTGTTGAATCCGGCTGCTTATCTTCAGTTTGCAGTTGGCATTCATCGGCGGCTCCCTCTGAACATATGAAAGCAGCTGAAGTTTGACCCGTTAATCATGGAGTAATTACTGTGCTTTAAACAGGAACAGTCATGTTCTGAAATAGTAAGCAGCCATGCAGTACACCGGAACCAGAAAATAGGAGAGGAGTGGGCCTCCTGGCTCCTCGATTCAATGTGAACATGGCCTAATTACACCGGCCGCAAATCCCTCCCTCCCTAATAATGCCTCATACCAATATCTATGATCACTTGTGTTATCCTAGATTTCTTCATCATCTCAGGCTATCCAGGCCCTACACTCAGGAATTCAATTCCTAAGCAGACCACCTCTCTTCATCTCTGCTCAAACCCCACTTCTTCAACCTAGGTTTTGCTCATCTCCTCTTATATCTCCAGTGAAACTCAGTGTCCAATTTTGCCAAATATTCCTGTGGACATTCTTGGGATATTTTGCTGTGTTAAATCTGCTAAAGTAGATATAGACTGTTGCTTGGGAAGAACTCTACAAAACTGTCACACTTCGTATAAAAATCAAAGAAATCTGGCTGTTCTTGCCAATTCTAATCACCCTGGGATAGAAAGAGTTGACATTATGAGAGACCTATACTAACTAGCTGGTTCGCAACAGCCATTTAAGAGACTCCTGGATAGGTACATGGAGCTTAGAAAAATCGAGCGTTATGGGTAACCGTAGGTAATTTCTAAAGTAAGTACATGTTCAGCATAGCATTGTGGGCCAAAGGGCCTGTATTGTGCTGTAGATTTTCTATGTTTCTACGGTTTTTTTAACACCAGTTTCCAGCAGGCATTGTATACTGAAGAAAACATTCACATTTAGCAACTGCCTGCATAAGTACTTCAATGATCTCTCTCCAGGCCATCTCCCTTGAAGAGCTGACACTGGCCATTTTGTTATGTTCAAAGTATTAAATTAAATCAAAGGAAGGCACTGGAGTGTGGGAATGTGGGCCTCACTTTGCATTTAATCAATGCGTGCATTTATCATGTGGTGGGTGATGTATGCACTACACACACACACACACACACACACACACACACACACACCCCCCGAAATGAATTATTTAAACAAACAAGAATGCTTAATCAACCAATATATATATACACACACACACAAGATTAGTCAACCATACTTAAGTATTAAACAGACAACACACACCACAATCAAAGAACTCACAGATAGGAGCCTCAGTAACTCTACATTTCGTTAGTATGGACATGACTGGTGAATAAACTGTGAAGTAAGTTTCCATAATTCATTGATCTTCAGAGAATGATAAGGTCATGGGAAGGCAGTTTGGAAGAGTGGCTGCCTCACAGTGCCTGAGACTCTGGTTCAACATGGGCTTCCACTGGGTGTCCTGGTTTCCTCCCACATCCCAAAGAGTTAAATTAGCACTTGTTCCTATTGTCCAGGTTAGTGGTAGAATCTGCGGGCACTTGATGACAATGTGGGGACAATTTTTTTTAAAAAAATGAACGGGTGGTTTATGCTCAATGCAGGTTCACTGGGCTGAGGGACACGTTTCCACGCTGTGTGATTCTGACAACACCACTAGCCAAGAACTTGGAAGTCAGAGGAACCTAAGTGGTTCCACTTTGGATCGGTGTGGACAATATGGGCAAACGATCTCCTGTGATATAAGTTTCCATCGCTCTATAGTCTACAGAGATCGATTGGAAGACATGGAGAGCAGAATTGCAATGTTTTAAATATTGCACTCTTCAGTAGATTCCTCATATACAAACCGATCAAACCGAGGTGATGTTATGAAGGAACTCACTCCCTTGTGTTTGAGTCTTTTGTTCACAGGAATACAACTATTCTGTGTATCTCATTTATTCCATATATATTCTGCATAAAGATTATCCAGAAAAATATTATAGGAAAAAAAGAAAATGTTTGCCATTTTCATCTTTGTCTTCCAACATCCCAGAAGATCCCAAAGTGCATCCCAACCAGAGACCAACTTTCCCAAGTACATTCGCCATTGTTTAATTAAGTTGACCTGGAGATAGCATGAAAATCAGAGTACCCCAAAACAGCAGACAAAAGGGTTAACTTATTATATAGTTAGCTTAAAATAGTTAATTAATTTTATCATGATGTTGCTTGAATGAAGGTCGACTCCCAACTATTTTATATTGTGCCTGGGATCTTCCACAGCCATTGAAGGCAGCAAACAGGGCTTCATCCAGTGACTGGCGGAGGAGCAGTTTCTCAGAGCTGCACTGGGTTATTTGCTTTACATCTGGAATTGGGCTTAAGCCTGTGACCTCTGACCCTGTCCAGAAGGTAACTCAGTGGGTCAGACTTAAGTCTGCAATCCAGGCTAAGCTGAGGGGCGTAAATTTGTCGGCACATTGAAATGACACACAGGGCTAAGTGGGAATAATTCTCCATATTTCCACTGCTGATCTCTATCCGGGGAATCTGTTTACTATGTGCCTGAGCGCACAGTATTGGATCAGGGTTGAGCCCTGCTGACACTCGGGGATTAACTCGGATGTGACCGACACCTCTGTTACTCAGGGAACTGGGTCGTATGAAGCTGCACTCCAGCTGTGGGTGTGCGCCTTCAGCAGACAAGCAAGCTAAGAATCAACCCTGAGCACGGGGTCACAGATAATAATGGGAAACTGGTCCATGTTTGTCTGCAGGGTCTCTGTTGCTTTGTAAAGCTAGTAACAGACAGGGCTACCAAAGGAATGGGCGGTATTAAAGGCATCTACCAATTAACAGCAGTGGATGGCCATCACGGTCCATTTGACAAATTCACATAGACTACTATACTCCCTTTCAATAAGCTGTCATTTCTTGCAAAACATTATTTACAAATGTTAAATTATGCCATCATTTGGCTGGGCAAATAGGAAATTTTACAACTAAACCATTATTCATAGAGTCATTTATAGTAAATAGTTAGAAATTTAGCCAAACATAAAATTACTCCGTTAGTCTTCCTACAAGCTCTGTATGGTGCTTAACTTCCTTGTTATCGTGATGCGCCATGTTGTGTTGACTTGGGCGATCATGGTCTTATCCATGACCGTGATAGTCCTTGGCAACATTTTTCCACAGAAGTGGTTTGCCATTGCCTCCTTCTGGGCAGGCCCCAGCCATTATCAATACTCTTCAGAGCCTGTGGTCGCATAACCACGACTTGTGGTATGCGCCACCTGCTCACGTGACTTCACGTGACCCTGATTGGCGGGCTAAGCAGGTGCTACACTTTGCCAAAGCGTGACCTGCAGCTGAGCGAAGGGAGGGAACACCTTACACCTCCTTTGGTAGAGATGTATCCCTACCCTCCCACCCTATGACTTTAACTTACTATCTTTACATTATTGACCCCACTTTATATTACTAAGTCCCATGATAGTTCAAATAGACTCTCTATAACAAATCTTACATCCCATAAGGCAATTTTTGTCTAAAACAGTGTCTCATAACCATAAATACACTCTGTTACACATTTTCTAAACATCAGTTGTTAACATTGGCTAATAACAATTATTAGCATCTACAGCAGTCACAACTATTCATTTTGAAAATCAGTAAACACAGCGAAGACAATGGTATCATGTTCTGCGTTTATGCCTTCATAAGGTTCTCCATCTACATGTTTGCTTCCACTGTGGCTTCTTGTAGACATTGGACTAATTCCATTTTATTGTCACTCTTGAAATTAGCGAGCCATCTCCCCCAGTTGTTACTTCCTGGGTATTTTCCAACACCCTCAATTCAGCTGTAACTTTTCCCAAACCTCTGCTGTGCTGTCTGGCCACAGAGCTGACATCAATAAACTCACATCCACTGTGACACGGAATCATAAGAGCTTTCAAACAGCCTCCACAAACTAACACCGTGTCCCTTAAGTCTCATCCAACTTAATCTGTTCTAGATTCAGGTCATTGTGTAATTCCATAAAGAACAGAAGGTTTGCTGATGCTCGCTTCTCCAATACTTGTACAGTTTCCTCTTCTGCTGCAGTGTCATCTGTGCCAAATTTATTTTCAATTACTTTGCTACAGCTTCTTGCCTTCCACCTTATTTGTCGATTTTCAAACCTCTGGTGAATCAGCGTTCTCATGATGATCTAACAGTTCATGGACTCTGCCTCAGAGCACCTTCCTGCTGAGGATTGTGAGCATTTCCCTTGTTCCAGAGAGACTAAATAGTTGTCCTGACAGGTACCCACAGATCTTTTGTTCTCCACGGCTGCTGTTTTGGAGCTGAAGATCTCAGTGCCTCTGTGGTCTGTTGGTTGGGGCCAATGCACGCTGAGACTCTGGGGTGGGGAATTCCAAAGACTCACCACCTTTTATGTGAAGAAACTTTTCCATGTCTCAGTCACAAATGACCTACCCTTTGTTTTGAGACACTGATCATTGTTTCGGGATTCCGAGCCAAGGGAAGTCTCATTTCTTTCCTTCTGTAGCAAGAGTACGATTCTTAAGCAAGGAGCCAAAATCTGTCCAGAGTGTTCCATGTAATTACTGTTACTGACCATTGCTGACAGTGTGAGGCATGATGGAGGATTGATCCATACACAAGAACATGCCCTCTTCAACAACTGCTAATTTCTTCAAGAACTTACACCCGCCCCTGTGACACATAAAGCGCCAGGTCATTGTGAACTTGTGTTCTGAGGCAGTGACACACTCACCATCCACAAGACGGCTTCCTAACTTTTGCACTGGGTGACTTGTGGCCTTTAGCATCATCTCCTTCCTGGTGGCTGCTCTTTGCTTTCCCCAATTATTAAGACAAATGTATCAGACACATTTGACTGAATTCTTGCATTGGCAATCTACACTCTAGGAAATCCAGCAGGGACCAATCTAAATGGGTCTGTTTCATTGTGTATATTCCAACTGTTTTGTTTGGCCCCTGGTTGCATTAGCTATACTCATTAACTCTTTGGCTGGGTTCAAAGTCTTTACAATTAGCTTGTAAGAGAGACCATGTCTGTAGGCTGTTAATTCTACCAATGCCATGCTTAAATCCAAGCCTGCTACCAGAAACAATTCACAGCATGCAAAGGACTCAGCCATGAAGGAAATCACTTGTCCATTTCCAACCCTGCCATTGTTTGCTGCCCATACCCCAGAGAAGGACCTCATGCTTTTAAGTGCTTTGCTGGTAGCCACTGAACGTCGCCTTCCTCCTTTTGGTGCCAGCCCCCCGGGACCACAATCACCTTCGGGAACTTCCCCACTCACTGTAGGCTGGGCAGAGTAGCCATCAGGAAGGTGATAATGCTAATAGCCACCAGTCATGCGGCGCAAAAGGTAGGAAGCCGTGTCGTGAATGGTGAGTGGGTCACTCTGCCTCAGAATGCAAGTTCACAATGACCTGGTTTTTCACGTGTCACATGGTGGGTTTAAGTTCTTGAAGAGATTAGCTATTGATAAAGAGATTTCTGAAGAACACAAGAAATAGGGGCAGGAGTAGGCCATCTGGCCCTTTGAGCCTGCTCCGCCATTCAATAAGATCATGGCTGATCTCTGGCCATGGACTCATCTTCACCTACCTGCCTTTTCCCCATAACCCTCAATTCCCCTTCTGTGCAAAAATCTATCCAAACTTATCTTAAATATATTTACTCCACCGCTTCATTAGGCAGAGAATTCCATAGATTCACCATTCTTTGAGAAAAGCAGTTCCTCCTCATCTCCATCCTAAATCTACTCCCCAAATCTTGAGGCTATATCCCCCAGTTCTAGCCTCGCCTACCAGTGGAAACAACTTGCCTGCCTCTGTCTTATCTATTCCTTTCATAATTTTATATGTTTCTATCAGATCTTCTCTCATTCTTCTGAATGCATCCAGCATCCTCAATGCCTCTCATCCTCAATGAGGCTCTCTATTAATTTCACCCTCACTTTCTGCCCCACTCCTTCCAGCTTCCCCTGCTTGTCACCTGTGTAGTGTCAGGATGCTCTTTAATGCTTTTCCTTAATGAACCAAATAACAGAGATAGATCTTCCAACAAAGCACTCTTTATCAAAGGCAGTCAATTCTCATTTAACAGTAGCGACTGACTCAACCACATGATAACTCAATTTTTAAAGGGAAACACAATTCTTAAAGGGACACTGGCTCATATATACTACATGGATTGCATTAAGAAGATCACTAATTATTGTGTCAGAACCTGACCTCTTGTTTCAAGCGTTTGTCAAGTTCCTCGTTTAAACTTGTTTCGATGGTAACATCAATATTCTCATGTTTTCCTTGAACCTCTGCAGCCTTTTCACTGGGGTGCTGTCCATCTTCAGAATCCATTCCAACGGATGGGTTGGCCAGGTTGTGTTTTGAATGGGGGCTCTGCTATCGCAGCAAAATATCGGCACCCCACCTTGCAAACCAAAGCAAAGACCCAGCAGTGTGCCAGAAGGCCTCTCTGCCACTCCGTGAGAAGAAAACGATAGCTGAAGGCTTGCATGGAACTGTTACCAAGGAAACGTCTTCAACTGGCATCTGACAGGCCAAAACTTTCAACTGTTGAATGAAGCAGAATTTTTCTTTGTATCATTATCTTTATAGCCTCCCAAAAGCACGGAAAGTGATGGCTTAATGTTCCCCAGCTGCGTGCTTGTCACAGTTTCTGGCTGTAATTAGCCAAAGAGCCCTTTAAGATTGCTTTGCACTGGCACTTGCTGTCATTCTGAGAAGAGTAAATCACTCAGGAGGCCGAGAATAGAAGGCAAACCCCAGCAGCTGTGCGTAATATCTGTGAGGGTAGATTGCCCATAGAACAAACTTGAGATTTGAGATTATATTGTTTTATCAATGAGGCATTGTGCCATCTAATACCTTCCATTTCAGCTGAAAGAACATAAGAGACTGCAGTTACATGGCCCAGTTTAATTACTGCACACTTCACTCAAGCTATTTCACTGCCTTTCCATTAATGTAAAACTTCCTGTAGACGAGATTGAAAGTTATTTTAAAGCAGAGAGAGGGGAGAGTGGGTAAGAGAAATTGGGGTAGGGTTAGGCTAAGAGGAAAGAGAGCAGAGGAGTGTTTGGAAGGGTAGGGGAGGGAGAGAGGGCGAGGGTGGGAGTGGGTGAAAGGACGGGAGAGAAGTCTGAGGATAGGGGAGGGGGAGAATGTGGGAGAGAGACAGAAGGGAAGCTGGAAGCAGAAGAAAGGTTGAGGGAGAAGAGTGTGGGACAGGAGATTTTGGGGAGAGAGTGGGAGGGGAGTGGTGTAAAAGAGGTAAGCTGAGACAGACCATGATCCTAGTCCAGTGAGTAAAGGAACCATTCTCAGGCACACAGATTAGTGAGCCTCGGGTTCAGAGCTGAGTTTCTGATCCCAGCTAAAGCTGAGCACTTAACTGGCACTTAAGGAGGAAATATATCCTATTAAAAAATCCTGTCAAAAAATCATTGTCCAATCAAAAGTCCCCAGACCCAGTCAGAGTCACAAACACCTGGACTGGCACAGGCTTCCCTCACGATAGGCATCATCCTTACTTGCAAATAAATCAGTATTCATACATCATCTTTGGGTCCAAATCCCGGAACTCCGTCCCTAACTGGCTGTGTACCTTCAACAGAAGGACTACAACAGTTCAACAAGGTGGTGAGCCATCCACTTCATGTAAGTGACTGAAATAGAACTGGTATATTTAGATGTAAACTATAATCAAGAAGGCATTGAGAGATCACGGATTCTCCTTATTTAGACTACAGAGTTCTTCAGTATTTCAGGCATCCATCAAATCTCACTTTAGGCTCCTCTTCCTTAACGAGAAGAGTGCCAGTTTCTGCAATCTCTTCGTGTAACTGGCACTCTTTGTCCCTGATGCTGTTCTCCACTGGACCTTCTCTGAGACCTTGACAGCTTCCCAGAAGAGTGGTAACCAGACATTGCATCAATGCCTAACACGAACCCTAAGCAACACCCAACTCTAAGAACCCTCTTAACCCTAAGCGAGGCTCCCATTAACCCTAAATTGCCCCAGTATACACTGCCTGACCCTAAGCAGCACTCCCCGACCCTCAATCCACTCTAATTTCGTCCCACACACATACATAATTCAAAACACGGACACTACCCCAAACCCCCTGACCATTTCCCCTCCCACCTTGCACACACAGACATCCAACTATACCTGGCACCCCTCTCCCACTCTTAATAAGTCGGATGATAAATAAACTCCCATCCCAAAATAGGCACGTGGAGTTGGACCCAGTTAATGAAAGCATGGGCCAGATCAATGTGGAGGGTGCAGTGACACTGAATCTGCAGTAACAAGATCACAAGCTCAAGAGGGATGATTTTCCCATTGTCCACGTACTAACACCCTCAGTCTAATGCTGATTAGTGCCTTATAAACTTCCTTGCTCTTTCGCTCAATGCCTTTATTCTAAAATCAAGAACCACATGCACTTGTTTAATTGGCGCTTTTTCTGCATTTTTAAAGGCTTCAATGCAAATACCCCCAGGATACGGTTTCTGTAGCCACATTAAGATTGTACAATTTGATTTATCTTGTCATTCTTCATTCTGTCTATGAAAGCAAATCACTTCACTTTACATTACGTTTCATCCAAAGCACGTCTCTTTCATCAGTTTCTCTACCTCTGTGCCTGTTGCTATTGTCCTCACCTCTTTGTTTTAATTCTGAGGTTGGTGCTATTTGAAATGATCCCCTGTAGACCCAGTGGTTCAACTTAATATTGGGAAATCCGTATAGTATACAACCTGAAACTCTTACTCTTTGCAGACATCCACAAAACCGAGGAAAAACCCTGAAGAATGAATGACAGAAAACGTTCTAACCCCAAAGCCCCCCATCGCCCTCTCATGTACAAGCAGCAGCAAATGCATCACCCCTTCATTTCCACCCACCCACCCCCCACCGCTCCGGCAAAAGTATTAGCCCCCACTACCCACCATGAATGCTATAGCAAAACCCTCCAGAGACCATGACCTGGAGTTCTTCAAAAAACTACTGTCCATCCCAACCCTGCAACATCTTAGACGACTCTCTCTCACTAACGAAGGCGAGGTATCGCTCCTCCCACAGCGAGAGGGAGACCAAAAGCTCACCGCTTCGATGTTACAATCTGCAGCGTCGCTTATTTCGGCAGCATACACTGCTGTCTCAATGTTTCAATCTCTCGCGACGCTTCAGTTGGTAACAACACCGGTTAGGAATCGGGTCGTCCACAGCGCCACACATTGAAGGTTCACGTCTTCAAGCACACCTGGAGATATCAAAAGACACCAGGTTGCTCAGCTAGCTCAGAGAGCGAGAATTCGCCACGGGGAAGAACCTCAGTTTGAGTACAGCAGCAGATCACGAACTCCAACAGGACCCCAGCCACCTTGAAAAGGAAAGAAGACACAAATAGAAAAGAAATTAAACTCTGTCGTGGACGAACTGTAAGAAGTCACCCAGGTCCAATAAAACCTCTGGCATCATGACAGGAGTCCTCTACTCCTCTGGCACTATTTGTAAGGTTGGGATCAGAACTTCGACAACTTCCACCTGTACTTCTCTCAGAAGTCAATATATGGTTAACTTTTACACCTTGAGCACCGCCAACCATTGAAGTACTTCCTAGTTACTGGTATTATGTTATTTAATTCCCCACTGCTTCCTTCAGTAGGAAAGCATCATCTTCTCATGAAGATGAATGGAAAGTGTTTGTGTGGACCAGAGGTTCCCAACCTCTTTATGCCGAGGACCCTTACCCATTAATCGAGATCGGAAACCCCTGATGTAGATTCCTGACCTCGCCCTCAGCTCCATCATCTATTTGCTATCTTTTCACTATGTATAGATGTATAAAAGCATTCTGAGCTCACTTTTATGTTATTTGGTAATTAGATTAGATTAGATTCAACTTTATTGTCATTGTGCTGAGTACAGATACAAGGCCAAGGAAATGCAGTTAGCATCTAACCAGAAATGCTAAGAATATTGTTATTTACAAAATAACTGCGAATAAAAAGTAAGTGCTACAGCACACAAATGTAAAAGTACTGAGACAGTACAAGTGCATCGAGATGCAGCTCCTAAGGGACCGCGTTACGGAACTGGAGCTGCAGCTCGATGACCTTCGTCTGGTCAGGGAGAGTGAGGAGGTGATAGAGAGGAGTGGAAGGCAGGTGGTCACGCCGGGGCCACGAGAGGCAGACAAGTGGGTCACGGTTAGGAGGGGGAAGGGGAAAAGTCAGGTGATGGGGAGTACCCCGGTGGCTGTGCCCCTTAACAACAGGTACTCCTGTTTGAGTACTGTTGGGGGGGACAGCTTACCCGGGGGAAGCGACAGTGGCCGTGCCTCCGGCACAGAGTCTGGCCCTGTAGCTCAGAAGGGTAGGGCAAGGAAGAGGAGGGCAGTTGTGATAGGGGACTCGATAGTAAGGGGGTCAGATAGGCGATTCTGTGGACGCAGTCCAGAGACCCGGATGGTAGTTTGCCTCCCTGGTGCCAGAGTCCGGGATATTTCTGATCGTGTCCAAGATATCCTGAAGTGGGAGGGTGAGGATCCAGAGGTCGTGGTACATATAGGTACCAATGACATAGGTAGGAAAAGGGATGAGGTCCTGAAAGGAGAATATAGGGAGCTAGGAAGGGAGTTGAGAAAAAGGACCACAAAGGTAGTAATCTCGGGATTACTGCCTGTGCCACGCGACAGTGAGAGTAGGAATGCGATGAGGTGCAGGATAAATGCGTGGCTGAGGGATTGGAGCAGGGGGCAGGGATTCAAGTTTTTGGATCATTGAGACCTCTTTTGGCGCAGGCATGACCTGTACAAAAAGGACGGGTTACACTTGAATCCTAGGGGGACCAATATCCTGGCAGGGAGATTAGCGGGGGCTACTGAGGTGACTTTAAACTAGAATGGTTGGGGGGTGGGAATCAAATTAAAGAGGCTAGGTGTGAGGAGGTTAGTTCACAACAGAGGGATGGGAACCAGTGCAGAGAGACAGAGGGGTGTAAAGTGAGGGTAGAAGCAAAAAGTACAAAGGAGCAAAGTAAAAGTGGCAGGCCGACAAATCCAGGGCAAGCATTAAAAAGGACCACTTTTCAACATAATTGTATAAGGGCTAAGAGAGTTGTAAAAGAGCGCCTGAAGGCTTTATGTGTCAATGCAAGGAGCATTCATAATAAGGTGGATGAATTGAAAGTGCAGATTGTTATTAATGATTATGATATAGTTGGGATCACAGAGACATGG
This sequence comes from Mobula hypostoma, assembly GCF_963921235.1. Lineage (NCBI taxonomy): Eukaryota > Metazoa > Chordata > Chondrichthyes > Myliobatiformes > Myliobatidae > Mobula > Mobula hypostoma. The sequence goes on along the minus strand of NC_086121.1, from coordinate 26,503,766 downwards.
CTCCAGGGTGACCAGGGATGGGAGCTCAACGTTCAGGGATATTCAATATTCAGGAGGGATAGACATGAAGGAAGGGGAGGTGGGGTGGCGTTGCTGGTTAAAGAAGAGATTAACGCAATAGAAAGGAAGGACATAAGCCGGGAAGATGTGGAATCGATATGGGTAGAGCTGCGTAACACTAAGGGGCAGAAGACGCTGGTGGGAGTTGTGTACAGGCCACCTAACAGTAGTAGTGAGGTCGGAGATGGTATTAAACAGGAAATTAGAAATGTGTGCAATAAAGGAACAGCAGTTATAATGGGTGACTTCAATCTACATGTAGACTGGGTGAACCAAATTGGTAAAGGTGCTGAGGAAGAGGATTTCTTGGAATGTATGCGGGATGGTTTTTTGAACCAACATGTCGAGGAACCAACTAGAGAGCAGGCTATTCTGGACTGGGTTTTGAGCAATGAGGAAGGGTTAATTAGCGATCTTGTCGTGAGAGGCCCCTTGGGTAAGAGGTGGAATTCTTCATTAAGATGGAGAGTGACATAGTTAATTCAGAAACAAAGGTTCTGAACTTAAAGAGGGGTAACTTTGAAGGTATGAGACGTGAATTAGCTAAGATAGACTGGCAAATGACACTTAAAGGATTGACGGTGGATATGCAATGGCAAGCATTTAAAGGTTGCATGGATGAACTACAACAATTGTTCATCCCAGTTTGGCAAAAGAATAAATCAAGGAAGGTAGTGCACCCGTGGCTGACAAGAGAAATTAGGGATAGTATCAATTCCAAAGAAGAAGCATACAAATTAGCCAGAGAAAGTGGCTCACCTGAGGACTGGGAGAAATTCAGAGTTCAGCAGAGGAGGACAAAGGGCTTAATTAGGAAGGGGAAAAAAGATTATGAGAGAAAACTGGTGGGGAACATAAAAACGGACTGTAAAAGCTTTTATAGATATGTAAAAAGGAAAAGACTGGTAAAGACAAATGTAGGTCCCCTGCAGACGGAAACAGGTGAATTGATTATGGGGAGCAAGGACATGGCAGACCAATTGAATAATTACTTTGGTTCTGTCTTCACTAAGGAGGACATAAATAATCTTCCAGAAATAGTAAGGGACAGAGGGTCCAGTGAGATGGAGGAACTGAGTGAAATACATGTTAGTAGGGAAGTGGTGTTAGGTAAATTGAAGGGATTGAAGGCAGATAAATCCCCAGGGCCAGATGGTCTGCATCCTAGAGTGCTTAAGGAAGTAGCCCAAGAAATAGTGGATGCATTAGTGATAATTTTTCAAAACTCGTTAGATTCTGGACTAGTTCCTGAGGATTGGAGGGTGGCTAATGTAACCCCACTTTTTAAAAAAGGAGGGAGAGAGAAACCGGGGAATTATAGACCGGTTAGCCTAACGTCGGTGGTGGGAAACTGCTGGAGTCAGTTATCAAGGATGTGATAACAGCACATTTGGAAAGCGGTGAAATGATCGGACAAAGTCAGCATGGATTTGTGAAAGGAAAATCATGTCTGACGAATCTCATAGAATTTTTTGAGGATGTAACTAGTAGAGTGGATAGGGGAGAACCAGTGGATGTGGTATATTTGGATTTTCAAAAGGCTTTTGACAAGGTCCCACACAGGAGATTAGTGTGCAAACTTAAAGCACACGGTATTAGGGGTAAGGTATTGGTGTGGGTGGAGAATTGGTTAGCAGACAGGAAGCAAAGAGTGGGAATAAACGGGACCTTTTCAGAATGGCAGGCGGTGACTAGTGGGGTACCGCAAGGCTCAGTGCTGGGACCCCAGTTGTTTACAATATATATTAATGACTTGGATGAGGGAATTAAATGCAGCATCTCCAAGTTTGCGGATGACACGAAGCTAGGTGGCAGTGTTAGCAGTGAGGAGGATGCTAAGAGGATGCAGGGTGACTTGGATAGGTTGGGTGAGTGGGCAAACTCATGGCAGATGCAATTTAATGTGGATAAATGTGAAGTTATCCACTTTGGTGGCAAAAATAGGAAAACAGATTATTATCTGAATGGTGGCCAATTAGGAAAAGGGGAGGTGCAACGAGACCTGGGTGTCATTATACACCAGTCATTGAAAGTGGGCATGCAGGTACAGCAGGCAGTGAAAAAGGCGAATGGTATGCTGGCATTTATAGCGAGAGGATTCGAGTACAGGAGCAGGGAGGTACTACTGCAGTTGTACAAGACCTTGGTGAGACCACACCTGGAGTATTGTGTGCAGTTTTGGTCCCCTAATCTGAGGAAAGACATCTTTGCCATAGAGGGAGTACAAAGAAGGTTCACCAGATTGATTCCTGGGATGGCAGGACTTTCATATGAAGAAAGACTGGATGAACTGGGCTTGTACTCGTTGGAATTTAGAAGATTGAGGGGGGATCTGATTGAAACATATAAGATCCTAAAGGGATTGGACAGGCTAGATGCAGGAAGATTGTTCCCGATGTTGGGGAAGTCCAGAACGAGGGGTCACAGTTTGAGGATAGAGGGGAAGCCTTTTAGGACCGAGATTAGGAAAAACTTCTTCACATAGAGAGTGGTGAATCTGTGGAATTCTCTGCCACAGGAAACTGTTGAGGCCAGTTCATTGGCTATATTTAAGAGGGAGTTAGATATGGCCCTTGTGGCTACGGGGGTCAGGGGGTATGGAGGGAAGGCTGGGGCAGGGTTCTGAGTTGGATGATCAGCCATGATCATAATAAATGGCGGTGCAGGCTCGAAGGGCCGAATGGCCTAATCCTGCACCTATTTTCTATGTTTCTATGTTTCTAATATAGGTGCAATACTGCTTAGCGCTGTGATGAGAGGTTCAGCAGTGTCACAGCCTTAGGGAAGAAGCTCTTCCTGTGCCTGCTGGTGCGGGAGCGGAGGCTCCTGTAGCGCCTACCGGATGGGAGGAGAGTAAAAAGTCCATGGTTAGGGTGAGATGCATCCCTGATAATGCTTTTCGCCCTGCCCAGGCAGCGTTTATGGTAGGTGTTCTCAATGGTGGGCAGCTGGGTGCTGATAATCTTTCCCCACACACTTTCTTCGGCCTTCTATTTCAGTCCTCTTTTGCTTTTGGCATTGAACTTAGCTCTAATGATTCAGTTTGTTCTTCATGTCATCAATGATCCAGGTTGTGCCAGCTTTGGCCACTGTCCTTTCTTTGAAGGTTTCCCTTTGCTGAGTTATGTTTCTCCTTCCAACCTAGTCGACCAGGCCATAGGGTCAAGGAGTCATTCAGCACAGAAACAGACCCTGTGGCCTACGGAGCCTTCACCAAATGCCAACCACAGGTGCACACTAATCCCTTCACTCATCCCAGTTTTTATTCTCACACTCTCCCAACAACTCTCCAAGAATCTCTCGCTCACCTCCACACTAACAGCAATTTGTAGTGCCCAGTTAACCTCCCTGGCCCTCATGCCTCTGGAGTGTGGGAGGAAACTGAAGCACTGGGGCTGGGGGGGGAGGAAACGATCCCACACAGTCACAGAGAGGACACACAAATTTCCCACAAGCTGTGCAGACGTCAGGATCAAACCCTGGTTTCCGGGGCCACCCACAAGGGAGCGGCTGTACCCGCTGTGCCACTGCGCCATCTCATAAAAAAACAGCCCTCAACTTGTCGAGTATTGTGCATTTCATTGTTTGTTGAGCTTTTCCAAACCACTTTAGATCTAATGATGATGAGATTACTGTTTCCTAATCACACCCTGCTGGAAAATCCTTGCGGTGATTCGTCCACAAAGTCACTTTCATCATCTGAACCCACACTCCTCCTTCCTCTTCAGAACGGATGCATATAAAGAAAGTTGTCTGATAAGGAGGAGAACCCCCTTCTGTGTGCATGAGTTGAGGTGGATTCTTGCAGAGGTCAGATGCAAGTACATGGGCAATATGGGGTAGGTTAATTATTCATCTGAAGTACAACTGGAGCCTTTGGATGCTCACTCTGTGAACAGCTGAGTGTGCTGTGGTTCTGACAACCCAGCACGAGGAGTGGAAATATATTGCTTCATAACTAATATTTCTCTGAGAACCAGCTGGCTTATCTATCACAGCTGGAGATTAGAGTTTAATTCCATTTCAGATAAATGTCAAAGAAAGAAGTGGCGTTTGGTTAACTGTTGGCTGACTACAGAGAAGCACTGACTTCGCTAAGTGAGCAGAATGCTCTGCTGGTGAATGGTGAGACTCTCTGTGAATGGTGTGTCTCCGCAGTAAGCAGTGTGTCTCTGGTTGTGATTGTGAGCAGCCTGTGAGTAGTGTTCCCCAATAGTGAGCCATGTGCCTCAGCGCAATGCTTACCTGTGGTTTCTTTTGACGCTGAGAACTTAAGGATAAAAATTATTCTAATAGTGTGAATAGAATTGGATTGACTTTATTACTTAGATCCTTCACATACATGAGGAGTAAAAATCTTAACATTAGTCTCCGTCTAAATGTGCAATGTGCAATTTATAGTGATTTGTAATAAATTGTATGTACAACAGGACAGTCAATATAACATAGAAATATAATTGCATCAGTGTGCGTTAATCAGTCTGATGACCTGGTGGAAGAAGCTGTCCCGGAGCCTGTTGGTCCTGGCTTTTCTGCTGTGGTGTTGTTTAACAGATGGGAGCAGCTGGAACAGTTTGTGGTTGGGGTGACTCGGGTCCCCAGTGGTCCTTCGGGCCCTTTTCACGCACCTGTCTTTGTAAATGTCCTGAATAGTGGGAGGTTCACATCTACAGATGCGCTGGGCTGTCCACACCACTCTCTGCAGAGTCCTGCGATTGAGGGAAATACATTTCCCATACCAGGTAGTGATGTAGCCAGTCAGGATGCTCTCAATTGTGCACCTGTAGAAAGTTCTTAGGATTTGGGGGCGCTTACCAAACTTCTTCACCCGTCTGAGGTGGAAGAGGCGCTGTTGTGCTTTCTTCACCACAGGGCCACTATGTATAGACCACTTGAGATCCTCGATGATGTATATGCCAAGGAACTTAAAGCTGTTCACCCTCACAACCCCAGATCCATTGATGTCAATAGGTGTTAGCCTGTCTCCATTCCTCCTGTAGTCCACAACCAGCTCCTTTGTTTTTGTGACGTAGAGGAAGAGGTTGTTTTCTTGACACACTGTGTGAGGATACATGTTAATTAATCATCATTCAATAGCGGGGATATCTTTACGGTTCAGAATGGCAATGCAGCCAAATTCCACTCATACATGGTTGAGGAAAAGTTGCCATTGATAGTCTGGACAACAAAAGTTGTCGAAGAAGAATAATGCCGATCAATATTTTTAGCACTCTTCAGCCTCGTTCTTCTGAAGAACTGGCTCCTGTTGGAATGGGTGTCGCTCCACTGGCAATGCTCGGCTTCAGGAACTTTTCCAAATCCATTCATTGCCCATCTTTATTCGCAAGCCGTGTATTCATGGAAGGTGTCAGAGCTGTGCCTGAGGTCGTGCTCAAGCACGTGGGTCTAGCATGGGTTTCCCTGCCCTGAACAGAAGGAAAGAGGCTGCCTCAGAAGCCAATTGGTTTGAGTAAACAGTGTGGGATCACGAAAACTGCTGTGGGATCTGGGTAGAATGGCAAAAGAAAACCTTATTCATGAAAAACTATATACAATACAAAACATTCATAATGTCGTCCAGTCTATGCATGCCTAGTGTTAACAAATCAGTACATTGGTTGTGTCTTCAAATTGATACATTCTAAATATAAAGCACCAATGTCATTCCTGTGGCTTCTTTGAACAATATACTCTTCAAATGTTGGTTGGGTGGGGTGGGAGAGGGGTGTTGTTGCTATTGCACAGGACCTGACCACTCAATGTCCGGTGACAGATTACATCCTTCCTCACAAAGCTGAGCTGTCTGCACCAGACGTAAGGGTAACCCTCAGCATGTGGTGCTGCGGCCTGGCATGTATCAGGTGGCAGCATTTCCTACGGACATATCATCATACCACAAACTAGCAGGTTTCGGCGGACCAAAGTAGATGCTTCACCAAGTCGGTGATCTTGATGTTTGTCCCAGTGGCAGGGTTTCTGGCTCTGTAATAGTGTTACACTAACCATGTCACCCTTTCAAAGTGATGGCGGATTTCCTCATCCGTATCAGTCTTCACTGAAAAGCAACCGATAAGTTTATGGTCAACGTTTTCCACATTATAAGTCTTTAATATTTGGGGGGGGGGCATGAATGTGATGTGGGCCGGAAGAGGATAACTGATTTGCAGACCTTGTGTAATAGTCCCATCCTCTTCTATGCTTCAAGATAGATAGATACTTTATTGATCCCAAAGGAAATTAGTGTGTCACAGTAGCATTACAAGTGCACAAACATACAAATAGAAGAGAAGTAAGAAAGAATAAAAAAATAAGTTACCTCGAACAGTCTAACAGGAGGGGATCATCACTCCCCCAGCTATAGGTTGACTCATTATAGAGCCTAATCTCTGAGGGTAAGAATGACCTCATGTAGCGCTGTTTGGAGCAGCGCAGTTATTTTAGTCTATTACTAAAAGTGCTCTTCTGTTCAGCCAAGGTGACTGAATTGTCCAGAATTGCCAGGATTTTCTGTAGGGTCCTTTGTTCTACCACAGCCTCCAGTGTGTCCATTTTGACTTCTATAACAGAGCCAGTCTTTCTAATCGGTTTATCGAGCCTGTTGGCATCACCCATGTTGATGCCATTGCCCCAGCCCACCACCGCAGAGAAAATTATACTGGTGACAACAGACTGGTAGAACATGTGAAGGAGAGGCCTGCATTCTCTGAAGGACCTCAGTCTCATCAGGAAGTAGAGGTGACTCTGGCCCTTCTTGTACACAGTTTCTGTGTTGGTGCTCCACTCAAGTCTGTCATCCAAGTGCACCCCAGATACTTGTAGGTCCTCACCACATCCACGTCCTCACCATCAATAGTAACAGGGAGCAGTGCAGGCTTAGTCTTTCTGAAGTCCATCACCATCTCCTTTGTCTTACTGATGTTGAGCTGCAGATGATTCAGCTTGCACCATTTGACAAAGTCCTCCAACAGGGACCTGTCTTCATCCTCCTGTCCTCCCTTCATACAACCAAGTCATGAGGGAATTTCTGCAGATGACATGATTCAGTATATAATAGCTTAGAGCTCAACTTCCAAACGCATGTAATGCAAGCATCACCTGCAGTTCAGCTGCGGTGGTTCAGGTGATCTTTGTCCTGGAGTGTAATTGCCATGGCCTTTCTCAGTAGTTTTAAAGGCTCGCTCCACTCCTGCAGGGAGGTGAGGCGCAGCACAGCGGTGAGAGCAATGATGGACACCAGTGACATCGGTTCTGTTGTAGAATAGTTGGTCAGGGTCACAGTTTGCATGCCACCATGAAGAAAATGTAAAATGGAGATGAGTTTCTGTAGAGAGCAGAACGTGATGAGAGAGCCCCTTCCTGACTGAGGAAATCAAAGCCTTTAGTGAGTTTGAAATAAGTCCTGCTCCCTGCATTCCTCTTGGAGTTGTTGTACACTGAAGCTCAAGTCCATAATGTCTTGATGGATACTGGGAGGAGGCAATTGAGGAGGACACTGGCTGTGAACTGCCATATGACAGACACTCTGAAGTGACCACTTGTCGATGTCACCTTTCTTGAAGATAGTCATAATTCAGAGTTTTCCAGGATGCGCTTTGCTTGCTGAAAGTGGCGATGGGATTGTGGAGCTCTCAGCCTATAGTTTTTACACTCAGTCCCTAATAAAGTGGCCACAGAGTGTACATTCATGCCTTCTGCTGCTGTAGCCCCCACACTTCAAGATTTGACGTGTTGTGCATTCAGAGCTGCTCTCCTGCACACCACTGTTGTCAGGTGTGGATATCTGACTTGCTGTTGCCTTTCCATCAGCTTGAAATAGTCTGGCCATTCTTCTCTGACCTCTCTCATTAATAAGGCACTTTTGCCCACAGAACTGCCACTATTCTTTGTAAACTCTAGATATTGTTGTATATGAAAATTCCAGGAGATCAGTAGCTTCTGAGAAACTCAAAACCACCCCATCTGGCACCTACAATCATTCCATGGTCAAAGTCATTTAGATCACATTTTCTGGCACCTACAATCATTCCATGGTCAAAGTCATTTAGATCACATTTATTTCCCCATTCTGATGTTTGGTTTGAACAACAACTGAACCTCTTATCGTGTCTGCATGCTTTTATGCATTGACTTGCTGCCACATGATTGGCTGATTAGATATTTGCATAAAGTGGCCACTGAGTGTATGTGCTTGTAGTAATCTCAGTGCAGACCTAGAATGAGTAATAAAATATTTTCACTGTCACTCTCATTTTCAATAGTGAATCAAAGTCACACCTTTATTAAATACAAACCTTTTCTCTTCAGCAAGTTTACGAAAAAAATTCTCATACACCTGCATTACATTTAAAACCCATCTTCACTAGTACAAAACATAACTCAAAGATTCAAAGTATGTATGCAGTATACAACCCTGAAATTCATCTTCCCCACAGACAACCACGAAGCAAAGGGAAACCTCTGAACCTGTACTCAGAAAAACATCAGACCCCTCCCAACCACACACATGAAGAAAAACAAATTGCGCTAATGGTAACAAAAAAAAAGAGCAAATACACAGAATATAAAACACAAAATCGGGAGAGTCCAGGCATATTCAGTTCAGCTCAGTGTTCGTTATCTGCAAACACCGAAAGCAGCACCAAAAAAGGAGCGGCCAGAAACCAAGGTCACATCATAACATGAACTGCAGGATCCAGTGTTCAGTCTGTTGAGGTTTCACGTAAGCTTTACACACAAGTTTCTGAGATTTAGTATCACAGTCTCTAAGCAGTGAAACAGGCCATTTGGCCCATCGTGTAAATACCACTGGTGGGCATCCATTTATATTAGGCCCACCTTCTACCACTTGACCACCTTACATGCTTCAGTGAAATAAGTTCTTGCCTGGACACTTCTGAAATCTTGTCAGTGACTCTTCCACCATTCTCTCCAGCAGTGTGCTCCAGGTTATCACTGCGCTCTGGGTAAAAAGGTATCTCTTAGATCACTTCTAAATCTTTTACCACTTACCCTACACCTAGTAACCATAAACACGTCCTGAATAAAAGGATCCTTACCTTCAAAATTTCTCAGCCGTTTTGTCCCTTTGCCCAGTTTAGTCCCTACATTGAAACAAAAGAGGCATTTTCGTGTGTGGTCTTGACTGAGAGCAATTGGAGATGCTCCACCACAATACTCGCATGTGCAGGTACCCGTGATCACGTTAATCCAGTGGCTGGAAGGTTTGATTCACTAGTTGCAGTAGTAATATTCAGCTCAGCTCAAGGCTTGAAATATTAGGGAGCTTAACAGACTTCACGCTTCACAACCGAGTTCGGTCTACTTGTACTGCTGGAAGAGGTCACAGAGAGAGGGTGGGGATGAGCTTTGTGGGAATGACCGTGCTTCGTGCAGTTCCGTTCTCAATGAAACAGTCAATGCCAGCATTTTCCAAATTTTATTTTATTGAGATACAGCAGGAAACAGGTCCTTTGACCCACGCCGTCCAACAGCCCCTGAATTCACCCCAGCCTAATCACACGACAATTTACAATGACCAATTAACCTACCAACTGGTAGGACTTTGTACTGAGGGAGGAAACCCACGCGGCCACTGGGAGAACATACAAACTCCTTACAGGCGGAAGCGGGAATTGAACCTTGATCGCTGGTACTGTAAAGCGTTGGGCTGACCACTACACTCCTGCGCATGCGGCAAGGCTCACACAAAACTCAGGCTTGGGCCGACTATGGCAAGCGACATTTGTGCCTTGAGAGTGGCAGGGAAAGCCATCTTCAATGGAACAGAATTTAACCACCTGTCCTTGACCTGCAATGACACTACCAATGCCAGGACTCAAAGCTTTAGCCGCACTTGCCTGGCAGCTCCAACAGCATTCAGCACCATCCAGGACACAATCAGTATTTCATCCACCACTGTAAACATTATCATCTCCGTCTCTGATGCCATATGGTGGCAGTGTGTACAACCTGGGAAATCCTCTGTACTTATTTGTAAAGCTCTGTCTAACAGTGCCTCCCTAACACACAACCTCTGCCTCTGAGGTCAAGGCCATGGGCAGCAGTCACTGGAGAATACATCTTCTACCATCTGCCCGCCAAGTGACACATCATCCTGACTAGGGATGTATCCCTGTTCCTTCGTAATCGTCAGGTCTGGCTTCTGGAACTCCTTACCCAAAGGCTCTGTGGAAAGCCATTCACCAGAAGAACTACAACAACTCAAGAAGGTGGGTCAGGACCATTTTTTTTAAAGGCACAATTAGGAATGGCAACAAATACTGATCTTGTGAGTGGCATGCTGGCGTAGAAGTTAGCCCAACACTTTACAGCCCCAGCTGTAAGATCGGGGTTCAATTCCACCGCCGTCTGTAAGGAGTTTGTACCTTCTCCCTGTGTACACATGTGGTTTCCTCTGGGTGCTGTGGTTTCCTCTAGGTGCTGTGGTTTCCTCCCACTTTTCCAAAGATGTACCAGTTAGAATTAGTAAGTTGTGAGCATTGTTGTGTCGCCGCTGGAAGCATGGTGACACTGTGGGCTGCCTGGCACATCCTAAACGCAAACAATATATTTCACTGTATGGTTTGAAGGGCGTGTGACAAATAAGGCTAAATTTTATATAAAGCAACATACATCAAAGTTGCTGGTGAACGCAGCAGGCCAAGCAGCATCTATAGGAAGAGGCGCAGTCGACGTTTCAGGCCGAGACCCTTCGTCAGGACTAACTGAAGGAAGAGTGAGTAAGGGATTTGAAAGCTGGAGGGGGAGGGGGAGATGCAAAATGATAGGAGAAGACAGGAGGGGGAGGGATAGAGCCAAGAGCTGGACAGGTGATAGGCAAAAGGGGATACAAGAGGATCATGGGACAGGAGGCCTAGGGAGAAAGACGGGGGGGGGGGTGACCCAGAGGATGGGCAAGAGGTATATTCAGAGGGACAGAGGGAGAAAAAGGAGAGTGAGAGAAAGAATGTGTGCATAAAAATGAGTAACAGCTGGGGTACGAGGGGGAGGTGGGGCCTAGCGGAAGTTAGAGAAGTCAATGTTCATGCCATCAGGTTGGAGGCTACCCAGACGGAATATAAGGTGTTGTTCCTCCAACCTGAGTGTGGCTTCATCTTTACAGTAGAGGAGGCCGTGGATAGACATGTCAGAATGGGAATGGGATGTGGAATTAAAATGTGTGGCCACTGGGAGATCCTGCTTTCTCTGGCGGACAGAGCGTAGATGTTCAGCAAAGCGGTCTCCCAGTCTGCGTCGGGTCTCGCCAATATATAAAAGGCCACATCGGGAGCACCGGACGCAGTATATCACCCCAGTCGACTCACAGGCGAAGTGATGCCTCACCTGGAAGGACTGTTTGGGGCCCTGAATGGTGGTAAGGGAGGAAGTGTAAGGGCATGTGTAGCACTTGTTCCGCTTACACGGATAAGTGCCGGGAGGGAGATCAGTGGGGAGGGATGGGGGGGACGAATGGACAAGGGAGTTGTGTAGGGAGCGATCCCTGCGGAATGCAGAGAGAGGGGGGGAGGGAAAGATGTGCTTAGTGGTGGGATCCCGTTGGAGGTGGCGGAAGTTACGGAGAATAATATGTTGGACCCGGAGGCTGGTGGGGTGGTAGGTGAGGACCAGGGGAACCCTATTCCTAGTGGGGTGGTGGGAGGATGGAGTGAGAGCAGATGTACGTGAAATGGAGGAGATGCGTTTAAGAGCAGAGTTGATAGTGGAGGAAGGGAAGCCCCTTTCTTTAAAAAATGAAGACATCTCCCTCGTCCTAGAATGAAAAGCCTCTTCCTGAGAGCAGATGCGGCGGAGACGGAGGAAATATATAAATTTTATATATTTTCTTTATATCGTCCTATAAATTAATAATAAATTAAAACTAGGTAGTGGGTAGTGGGTAGTGGCTCCATATGTCACTACTACAGGGCGTGACGACCCTGCCTTACATGAGTTCCAGGCTCAGCTGGCTCCGGCTGACAGTACCCGGTATGGGCCCCTATCCAGGGTTGCGGATCCCACTGCCTTGTCGGGAGAAGAAAAGGCGAAGGAGTAAACCCTACACAAATCCAGAGTGGAGCCCCTAAGGCGGTTGGATGACGTTATCACGTCACCTCCCGGCAGCTCCTGCAGCCAAGCTGATGCCAAACGTACTGCTTCACATTCCTTTGGACCACATCCGCGAGGCCGAGAGGGGGATCTTGATGTCTGGGCAGCCCAGGATCTCCATTTTCATCGCCCAGGCCTGCACCCCCAGGGTGCATCCATTGTCTACTTAGACAGACGGAGCCATTAATAATAATAAAATTAATAAGTAAAAGCTTGAAAGCAGGGATGTTAAATTTAAAAATAAAGTTGTACTTAATTAGTAACGAATGTAGGCCAACAAGGGTATAACCTTGGATTTGTGATCGTGTTCTCCCCGCAGTAATGTACTCATTTCCAGTTGCTGGGAAGAGGGGTATAGTCAGGGTTTTGTTCAAAGGCAACAGCTTTGGAACTCCCAATATTTCATTAAAGAAAATGTCAGTTCAACTTGTTCTGGATGTCAGAGAAGCAGGCTCACAATTTAGAGGTTGGTTGGGGACGGGTGCTGTGGGAGGGAAGAGAGAAAAGATAGACTGTGGCCATTGTACAAATGGACTTCAGAAAGGGGTAAGAGGAAGGAACACACACCAATCCTCATGGAAGGATCAGAAGTGAAAAGTGTGAACAATTTCAAGTTGCTGGGTGTCAATACCTCTGAGACCAGACATCCTGGACCAGACATATCAATGTAGCTACAAAGAAGGCACAACAGCAGCTGTATTGCACGAGGAATATGAGGGGTTTAGTATGTCACCAAAAGCACTCGCTAATTTCTACCGATGTACCATGGAGAGCATTCTAACTGGCTGTATCACGGTCTGGTATGCGGGCGGGTGGGGGGGGAGGGGGTGCGGCTACTGCACAGGATCTCAAGGAGCGATGCCTCAAAAAGATGGCATTCATCATTAAGGACCCACATCACCCAGGTCATGCCATGTTCTCATTGCTACCATCAGGGAGGAGGTACAGGAGCCTGAAGGCACACACTCAGTGATACAGGAACAGCTTCTTCAGCCGTCTGATTTCTGAATGGACATTGAACCCATGAACACTACCTCACTATTTTTTTATTTCTATTTTTGCACTACTTTTTTAATCTAACTATTTAATGCATATATATTTATTTCAATTCATGTTTTTTTTCTATTATTATGTTTTGCACTGTGCTGCTGCTGCAAAGACAACAAATTTCACAACATATGCCGATGATATTAAACCTGATTCTGAAACTTTGACTATATTTTCAGATGTTTTTGCCAAGACGCTGCATGTAGGTGAGAAGTGGGAGGAGATTGTGAGTAAAGAGAGATCCTTGTGGTATGCTAGAGGTGGCAGGGCAGGTGAAAAGGTAGAGGTCACGACTACAGCTGGGTAGATAAGGCTGGAGGCTGATAAGGCTGGGTGACAATTGGAAGGTGTTGTCGGAGAATTGTGTAGCCAACCATGTCAAAAGCCCCAGCAAGACTGAGAACGTTGCAGAGGGAGGGGTTACCTTTGACAAAGCTACTTGGCAGGACACAGACTTTGGCAGAGCTGTTCCTGTGTCGTGGTAGGAGCAGAAACTAGTTCAGGAGGGGTGGACAACAGGAATTCTGCAGATGCTGGAAATTCAAGCAACACACATCAAAGTTGCTGGTGAATGCAGCAGGCCAGGCAGCATCTCTAGGAAGAGGTGCAGTCGACGTTTCAGACCAAGACCCTTCGTCAGGACTAACTGAAGGAAGAGTGAGTAAGAGATTCAGGAGGGGTGGGCAAGGATTTGGGATGGGATAGTTTGTTCAGGGACTTCAAGGAAAAAGACAAGACGCAGATTGTGGAGAGCATTTGCACAGGCTGAAAGATTGATAATTGTTTTTTATCTTTGAGGACGGAAATGCTGAGGAGTAGAGATACGGGGTACCCGTTGAAAGAAAACTGTAAACAACGTCAACCCCAAAACTGTGAAGGCAGCATTTAATGGTACAGTTACCCATCCCATACTTACATCAAAGTTCCAAGTAAAATTTATTAGCAGGATACATACATGTCACCACATACAACCCTGAGATTCCTTTTCTGCGGGCAAATCTATTTGAAGAGTAACTGTAAACAGATCTGTAAACTATAAAGAAGCGAGGCAGATGCAGATAATAAATAAATAGCAATAAATAACAAACTTGAAATAACAAGATAAAAGAGTCCTTAAATGAGTGTAGTTATCCCCTTTTGTTCAAGTGCTAATGGTTGAGGGATAGTAAATGTTCTTGAATGTGGTGGTGTGAGTTCTGAGGCACCTGTACCTGCTACCTGATGGCAGCAGCAAGAAAAGAGCCCGGCCTGGGTGGTGAGGATCTCTGATGATGGTTGCTGCTTTTCTACAACAACGTTTCATGTAGATGTGCTCCAACCCAAGATCAGCAAACCCGGATCAAAAGGAGCAGAGATCATAGTTGCCTTGTGATCCCGGTCGCAGCCCCTCATCGCTGTAATCTCATCCCTGCAAGCTCTCCACAACAATTAACATCTGATCCCCAGAATTCGGAAATGTGGTGATTGAAATCCAAATGCAATGTGGCTAAAAGATTATAACAGGGACATTTCCTCCATGTGGGAATGGATTTTCCATTAGCAAAGGATTTAAAAGTGATTGATTTAGAGACAGTGGTTACTTTGATGAATAGGATCTATTCTGTTTGGTAAAAGCAAGAATGATATCTGAAGCTATGTAGGCTGGTATAAACTTTCAAATAAAGACTTAATTAAAACATGAATAACATACCTTTAGGATACTGTTAACTGGTTCTCTCAAACTTCACTCAAGGTGTATGATGTGAGGACTGCTCTTGGTGTGTGATAAAAACACACATCATCCCTCTGCAGTCTTGGGACTGAGCTTAGAGCCAGCAAATACTGGCAGTTTAATAGGCCTAGTAGGAGGCAGCCGTCAATACCAGGGGATCACAGGTTTGCGCCTCTGGTGGACTGTGTCCTCTCCAGGGCGCAAGCCTGGGCGGGAAGATTTGAAGAACTGGCTGTTGCCCATGCAGCGGGTTCCCCCTCTCCACGTCACTGACGTAGTCCAAGGGAAGGGAAAGCGCCGGTACAGCTTGACACCAGTGTCGTCGCAGCGGTTGCCAGAGTGAAGTTGTGAACAACATCAAACAGCCTTAGGGACCCGGGCTCCAGATTTCTTCCTCGGGGTTTACTCCCAAAGCCTTTCCCATGGGTGGGTATGGCCGCAAGGCAGCGGAGGTTTAAAATCAGAGTTTTCCTTCTCCTAGGCGGGCTGCCGTCCAAGGCTGAGGAGCCCCTCCTGCCCGATTAATAGGCCTAGTCTACTCCAAATGCATCTCCTAAGTCTTGAAACTCTACGACCTGAGAGGTAAATTGGTAAAGTGGTTTATTTTTGTACTGAGGTACAGAGGAAAACTTGGTTTTGCATGCCATCATTTCATTGTAACAAGGTTGCTGAGATAGTACAAGGACAAAGACAGCATGTGCTTGGAGGCACCACCACCTTCAGATTCCCCTTCAAATCACATGCCGCTGTAAACTGCAAATATTTATCTTTATTTATCGAGGCACAGAGCCGAACAAGCCCTTCCAGCCCTTCGAGCCGCACTGCCCAGCAACCCCCTCCTTTAACCCTAAAATAATCACAGGACAATTTACTACGACCAATTAACCTGTTAACCGGTACGTCTTTGGACTGGGGGAGGAAACCAGAGCACCTGGAGCGAACCTGCACGGTCAAGGGAAGAGCGTGCAAACTCCTTACAGGCAGCAGTGGGAACTGAACCCAAGTCGACTGTATTGTAGAGCGTTGTGTTAACCGCTATGCCCAAATATATTGTTGCTGCTTCACCTCTGCAGGGCCTGAACCTTGGAAATCCCTGTGCTATGAGAGTACTTTCACCAGAAGGACTGCTGCATTTCACCGCCATCTTTCAAGTTCAAAGTACAAAGTAAATTTATTATCAAAGTACATATATGTCACCATATACAACCCTGAGATTCATTTTCTTGCGGGCATTTACACAATAAAAAGAAACACAATAGAATTTTATGAAAAACTATGCATAAACAGGCGAAGACTGACAAACAACCAACGTGCAAAAGAAGGCAAACTGTGCAAATAAAAAATAATACCAAGAACGCGAGTTGTGACATTATTGAACACAAGTCTCTGGATTATAGAATCAGTTCAGAACAGAAATTGTCCATGCTGATTCAAGAGCCTGATGGTTGTAGAGTAATAACTGTTCTTGAACTTGGGGAGTGCGACCTAAAGTTCTGTTAGCTCCTGCCCAATGGTGGTGATGAGAAAAAGGGTATGGCCTGGATGGTGGGGGTGTTTGATGACGGATGCTGCTCCCTTGTGACTGCACTCCATATGAATGTTCTCAGTGGCGGGGCGAGCTTTTCCTGTGATGGACTTGGCTGTATCTACCACTTTCTGCATAGACATTTCTGTTCCTAGGCATTGGTGTTTCCATAGCAGGCTGTCAACGGCATTCGAGGACAGTCAGGATGGCTTGGGTAGGAACATACAGATCTTGAAAGTATAGAATTAATCCTAACCTCACTCCTCACAAAAGTTTTGAGGAAAAACTTTTTCCACCCAGAGAGTGGTGGATATGTGGAACGCTCTGCCCCAGAAGGCAGTGGAGGCCAAGTCTCTGGATGCTTTCAAGAAAGAGATGGATAGAGCTCTTAAAGATAGTGGAATCAAAGGTTATGGGGATAAGGCAGGAGCTGGATACTGATTGTGGATGATCAGCCATGATCCCAGTGAATGGCAGTGCTGGCTCGAAGGGCCAAATGGCCTACTCCTGCACCTATTGTCTGTTGTCCTCAGCATGTCCTCGCCTAAAATGAGGGCAAGACTATGCTGAAAAGAATACAATGCAGACGTTGTCCATGGAGCCAGATGCACCTTCTAATGCTGCATTTCACAAGGCCATAAAATAGAACAGGAAAATAGAACAGATACTGGAGGCAATCAGCTGGTCCCAAGGCATTTGTGCAGGCAAAGGTAGCGTTAGCATTTCCTGGATACTCAGAGATTTGACAAGAAGTCATGGGCTCAGATCTTAACTTTCTCTCTCGGATACAGTCTGGACTGTGATTGTGAAGAGGCTTTGGCGGGTTATACTGGGGCTAAGTGGATGGACCAGGGCTTGGTATGAGGATTGTGAAAGAATATGAGGTCATATGGGTCAGAAAAGTAGAGAAGAGGAGTGGTTATTAAATGGTGGGAGATTGGAAGGTTTTAGCATACAAGGACTGTGGTGTTCCTTCCACACTCATCGTTGAGAGGTTGGTTAGCACATACATCAGATGTAAGGGAAAATGAAAGGAAAAGCAGAGAGATCTTGCTACAGCTACCGAGGACCCTGGTGAGTCCACATGTGGAATTTTTTTGTGTAGGTAGAATCTTCCTTGCCTAATGAATGATAAGCAACACACACAGAATGCTGGAGGAGTTCAGCGAGTTAGGCAGCATCTATGGAAATTCGTCAGGACGTCCTGAAGAAGTCCCTTGGCCTAAAACATTGATTGTTTATTCATTTCCATAGGTGCGACCTGATTTGCTGAGTTCCTTCAGCATTTTGTGTGTGTTGCTTTGAATCTCCAGCATTTTCAGACTTTCTAGTATTTATAATGAAGGATAACATGATTCTGGAGGGGATGAAGTGAGGGTTCAGTTGACTAATTCCTGGAGATGCTGGTTCATTATATGAGGAGAGATTGAGCAGTCTATGCCTGAACTCTCTCGAATTTGAAGAAATGAGAGATGATCCCATGGAAACGTACTCTGGTTACTGTTTGGAATTATAATAAGTATTACTGTCACATGTACCCATTTGGAGTTTGTCTTGCATACATTTCATACAAATCAGATCATTACATACTGCCTTGGGGTAGAACACAGTAAAGCAATAACATAATGCAGAACGCGAGGAATGCTGCAGATGCTGGAATTTCAAGCAACACACATAAAAGTTGCTGGTGAACGCAGCAGGCCAGGCAGCATCTCTAGGAAGAGGTACAGTCGACGTTTCAGGCCTAGACCCTTCGTCAGGAACTTTTACATAACGCAGAATAAAGTCTAACAGCTACAGAAAAGATGCAATACAAGGAAACAATGAAGTGCAAGATCATACAGAGGAGACGTCAGGGCTAAGTTTTTTACACAGAGAGTGGTGAGTGCATGGAATGGGCTGCCGGCGACAGTGGTGGAGGCAGATACGATAGGGTCTTTTAAGAGACTCCTGGACAGGTACATGGAGCTTAGAAAAATAGAGGGCTATGGGTAATCCTCAGTAATGTCTGAGTTAAGGTCATGTTCGGCACAGCTTTGTGGGCTGAAGGGCCTGTATTGTGCTGTAGGTTTTCTATGTTTCTATGTAATGAGGTAGATTACAAGGTCAAGAGTCTGTCTTATCATACTAGTGGACCGTTTAATAATCTTATAACCTATTTCTTACATCCTTTTGATCTGATGAGTGTTTCCTGTCTTTAGTTCTGTGCGTGTGATGAACAAGTTGCTTCCCTCTCAGTTGGAACCTGCTGTATACAGCAGATTTAGATTCTCAATCCCTGCCCACTTCTTCTCTTCAATGGGCGTTCCATGAGACCCTCTCTCACCACTCTCCCTCTGTGATCTCTGCTGCTGTCAGACTCTTCGACTCTGTGCTCACCCAGACTCGATCCCCTCTCCCACCTTTTTACTCTGGCTTCTTCCCCTTTCCTTTCCAGTCCTGATGAAGGGTCTCGACCTGAAACGTCGACCGCTTATTCCTCTCCATAGAAGCCGCCTGGCTGCTGAGTTCTGTTAGCATTTTGTGCTTGTCGCCCCACACAGGAAGTGTTACTTCGCCCATACTTGCATGTTTCAGCCCACAACGTGTAATTAGAGTCACAGAGGCATAAAGTCAGAATTGTGCACCTTTGCTTCCTTGCACGTAGTCAGTTGTGGCCCAGCCCTCTGTTGTTTCAGCCTTCCCTCCCTGGATGGCTTGGGTCACCTGTCCTTATGTCTTCTCGTTGTGTGACTGGGTTTTCACCTCTGGTTTTGCTCTGATCCATGATTGTTTAATGTCATTTCCTTTATGCTAGTATAAAGGAGAACAAAATAATTGTTACTCCAGATCTAATGCAGCACAAAAAAAATGAGGCATTGTTAGACATTTTACTACACCCAAGTAGTTTTGAGAGGGCTACAGCATCGACTATTGGATGAGACATGGACCCATGTCTCCTGCGGCTACTGACCAGCTGATCATTCATCTCTGAATATTCCTCCCTTGTCTCCTAGCTAGTGGTTCTCCCACAGCCAAGCACACACACACAGTATATCAGATTGTCTGGCCATTATTACTTTGAGTTAACTGCACTCTGCATTGCTATTGTGTTTCTCCAGTGACAACATTGCAAAAGTATTGCACACACATTTGAGTTAATGGAAATCATTCTATTTTGTCCTTTCTTTGAACCCACACCGAAAAAAATTCATTGTCACTTCTCAATATTAATCTGTACTACTTCAGTGTTTACTTTCCTCCTCCTGATTTCTCCTTTCACCCAATTATTGCCATAGAGTCCATCTCTACTGAAAACCGATCTTCTGTACCACTCCTCAAACCCTCTGAAACTACATTAATCCACTCACCATATGCCCTACTCCTCTGCCAGAACTCTTTGATTTCCTAGACTCTGTTACTCTGTTCTATTATACAAGATCAGAGCAGGACTAGAACACTCAATACATTCACAGCTGATCTGCCCCAGACTTCAGCTCTGCCTCTGTGCCACTGTCCTATACCCCTCAATTCCCAGATCTTCCAGAAATCTTTCTTCCTTCTCTTTAAAGTACTTCTAAGGACTTAACCTCCACGTCATTCAGGGTACAGATTTCAAGAGATTCATCACTGTCTGGGAAAAGGTAATTCCTACACACCTTGGTTTTAAATGACCACCCCATTATCGAGTAACCAGCCCCTCTGAGACTAATTCACATCTTGACGTCCACCCTTATATATATATATGTTTCAAACAAATCACGCCTCATCCTTCTAAATCCGAAATAGTACAGTTCCAACTCTTCAGCCACTCATGAGAGAAGAATCCTCTCATTGCAGTAATTAACCTGGCAAATCTCTAATGCCAATAAATAATTTCTTAAATAAGGGGACCACAGCGGAGCACAATACTGCATGTGTGGCCTCACCAATTCCCTGTCCAATTATATAAAATACCTCTCTGTCTAAACTCAAAGCCCTTTGTAATAAAGACCAATATTGCATTTATCTTTATAACCACGTGCCCGCAAAATATTTCTGATTCATGCACAAGAAACTTAGATCCCTCTGTATTTCTCTCATTTGCAATTTCTCTCCATTTAGATAATAGCCTGCCTTCAAATCCTTGTACTGAAGTGTGTGATCTCACATTTTCTCTCATTAAACCCTATTCACCAAATTTCTTTGCCACTTACTTTATCTATATCTTGTTGCAAATTCCAAACATCCTCATCATATTATACCTTTCGCTGGCACATTTGGATACCTCATACTCTGCCCCCCGCCGCCCCTAGCTCCTCTGGATCATTGAGGGCACTCCACTAGTTACATCCTTCCGGTCTGAAAAATTCCTATTTATTCTGACTCTGTCTTCTACCTTTCTGACTCTACCAGTCTTCAGCCTATTCACACTTTCCCCAATACCATGAACTCATATCTTCCCCTGTGGAATTGTAATATCTCTTCTAAGCTCCTTCTATACTCAATGTCACCTATCTCTACAGCACACTCCTCACTCTGCCTCTGTGCCTCCCTCACTATGGAGCTAACACAGTTTTATTCAACCACCATTCATTATATTCTATTTGTGTTGGGAACAGAAAGTTTGCTCTTTGTAGCCAACCACTTCTGACTAAGCCCTTTTAAGTTCAAGGGATATGATGGACCACCACCATCATTTCTGCTAAACCCTGGTAGCTCAGCAGAGACTGTTGATTGAATGGGAGACTTCTGGACCCTTAGAACACTATAACTTAGAATGTTCACAATTTATCATATACAACTGGCTGGTTGATAGAGGAAGGATGGAGCGCAAGCATTTAGCACATATGACAGAGAAAGGAGGTGTGCTGAGACAGGGAGTCTTGATCAGACCTGGTTGAGGGTCCTGCTTATTAAAGTCCAACCACGAGGTTTTCGACATGCAATGCTATGCTGTAGATATTTCATTACAAGCAGTTTTCTGTAAAAGCAGTGTGCCATGCTGGAAAGCGTGTTTTGGCTTCGGCTAGGGTAGGGACTCGTTGTCCAACTCAGGAATGTGAGTCAGCCAGTCAGGATAGTGGGGAAGGGTTTTCAGAAGGACAGTAGTCTGGTTTGGGGGATCTTTTTGGTGGGAACTGTGAGAGGACAGTAGGGAAGAAGGCTGAAGATGCCGTCCCTGTTGCACAAGGTGCTTTGTGCAGACGAATGGCTCCATGGAGGAAGGCTGAGACTCCCAAGGGAGAGCCTATTGGTTCGAGATGGATATTGAGCGAAGATCGGAATATGGTGCGTGCTTTCACGCAGACCGCGGATCCAGCACGTGACTAAAAAGGACAACTTCAAGATGAGCTCCAACTGTATGTGCACATTTGGAGTGGGTTAACTGTAATGGCCCTTTTATTTCTTTCTCCCTTTCATTTTCTTACTAACTGTTCAATAAAGCTGAAATTTGTAAATGTACTTCCTTTATAGTATTAAGCAGTGTGCAATTTGTTACTTCTTGCTGACCATCAATTGTGTATGAGCAGAGTTTTTACAGCATCTGCCCAAACCAGAGTTTCATTAGTCAAACACCCCAACTTTCCGGTTTGGTGGGACCCAAGTCATACCAACCCTAGATGTAAGCTGGCTTTCTCACTGCTGAGGCCAGTGGCTGTTAGCAGAGCCGGCCAACAAGCTTAGTTTCTATACAAGCCTGGGGAGTGGGCTTCATACCTCATCTTCTTAAAGTAATTCAATATTATACTTTATGTTTGTAGCCCTCCTATGAAAGACCTTGAGCCATTTCAAGTTCAAGTTCAGATTAAATGCCATTCAACATGAATACAGACAAACTAAACGTTTCTCTGATGTGCAAAAGGTGACATTTCAATGGAAGTTGGTATTAATCCACTCAAGCTCTTTCAAATAACAAAAGGATTCAATGCAGTAGAAACTTCCTGTCAAAAAGGTTCAAAGGTTCATTTATTATCAAAGTATACAACTCTGAAATTCTTCTTCTCCAGACAGCCACAAAACCAAGAAAGAAAAGAATGGCAGCACAATCATCAACTCCCAAATCTCTCCTCCCCACACAAAGGACGAACAAAAGCAGAACTGCCACACTGGGTCTTCCTGTAATGCACTTTATGATTATCTCTACAACACTCTCCTCACACTACCTCAGTGCCTCACCCACTATGGAGCCGGCAGAGATTTATTTTACTGTCATTCATCACATTCAATTTGTGTTGGGAATGGAAAGTTTGCTCGCTTCCTGTGATGACACAATCCAAAGCTAGTTGGAGCTGGGCCATTTGAGTGTGACATCAGGAGCACATTTCCCACAGAAGAAGCAGTGGAAGCTTAGAACCCTGTATGGGTACCGGGAGTTTGGGAAACCTCATGGTTTCATTGGGTAAACAAGAGTGGATTAAAGATGAGTGTATTGGCCTGGAAGACAGATCAGATATGATTTAGTGAATGACAGGCAAAGCTCTAGAAGCTGAGTAGACAACCCTATTCCTGGTGTTCCTATAACAATATTAACAATATGCCTCAGCTCCCTGAATTCATCAGCACAAGAGATTCTGCAGATGCTGGAATTTCCAGAGCAACAGACACAAAATGCTGGAGGAACTCAGCAGGTTAGGCAACATCTAAGGAAGTGAATAAACAGTAGACATTTGGGGCCAAGACCCTTCAGCAGGACTGAAAAGGAAGGGGGAACATGCAAGAATAAAAAGGTGGGGGAAAGGGGAAGGGGTACAAGCTAGAAGGTGATCGGTAAACCAGGTAGGTGGGGGGAGGGAGGGAGGGTGAAGAAATAAGCTGAGAGATAATAGGTAGAAAAGGCAAAGAGTGGAGAAAAAGGAATCTGATGGGAGAGGAGAGTGGGCCATGGGAGAGGGGAAAGGAGGGGGTTCCAGGGGGAGGTGATAGGCAGGTGAGGAGAAGAAACAAGAAGATAGACTGGGGAATAGAAGAAGATGGAAGGGGGAGGAGGAAATTACAGGAATTCATCCCAACTTTTTTAACTGAAAGAAAATGTAAAATAAGACAGCATATCACTATAAAATCATAAGAGAATTTGAAGCTTTGCTGATGCTACCATTTCTCTTCACTACAGATTCTGATGGTCTGTCCAGCCCCACAAACCTGAGCCTCAGCTTATCTGAGGGCGATGAGCATCTGGACAGGTTGCAGCAGGTGGAGATTGCAAGGACCATGCCGATGTCTCACTGGAAGGCGGGTACTGTACAGGCCTGGCTGGAGGTTGTCATGGCGATGCCAATGTACATCAAGTCTTGCACGGAGAATGTCAAAAGTGGAAAGGTAAGGGTACAATCCCCATATCAGTCGTTGGGCCAAGAGGAAAGCTTGCTATTTAGAAATTCTTCCACCATCCATTGTGTTGGGTTCCAACGCAGTGGGGCAACTTTATGTGAGACAAATACCTATTGCACTCAAAACCCAAGGTATGTCGCCTGGGCCTTGAAGATCAGGTCAGGACAACAAGGGTCAGCAACTCCGTTGGGAAGTGAGGGCTGCAGAAGTAATCCCATCTGCGTGAGAAGTATCAGGATAGGGTCCAGACGTATTGAGGGAAGAGTGTTAATCATTTTTTGAGACATGGGAATTGCTGGCAAGATCAATATATATGTATTTCCCAACATTAATGAATGGCTTGCTAGACCATTAAGAGAGATTTGAAATTCAACCACACAGAGTGGGACTGGAATCACATATAGTCCAGATTAGGTGCAGATGGAGGAGATTTCCTCTGCTGAAAATGATTAGTCAACCAGGCAGGCTTTTGCAGTTATTTTTCAGGCCAAGAGCTGTTTTGCACAATCCAGAGATTTGAACCTGGGCCTCTGGATAACAGGTCAATAGCAATTACCGTAACAGCTCCATATGTCTCAAACAATATCAAAATTAAAGGGGTACAGGAGAAGGGGCATCGCGTGGCAAAAGGGAGAGGAGTGGAAGGCCAGTTAAGATGCGTTCCATCAGACTAATGCAGAAGGTGGTCTCGGTTGCCCGCTTTCGTGAAAGAGACTCAGCTTTACAGGGGTCTTCCACGTGACATCACTGCCAAAATCTAAGGACCTTTGTACATGAGTGTGGAAAATGCATGGAAGAGCTGGAGCAAATGTGACAAACTGCAGACAGGCACAAGGCACAATTCTTAATTTTGCTTCCACACTAAAAAGTTGCACGAGACGAGTGATTTAAGCAACGTGTCCAAGCGATGTTCACAATGGCCAATCTTGCACAAAGCACTGAAATTACTTGCCTTGGCCAATCTAACAGCACCTCCAAATACTTTACCTCTATCGTCATTAAATACATGGGAACAGAGGGGTAGTGCATTCTGAGGTTTAAACAATGATCTTGTGCAGTTTGAAAGGGAAGATCGCCTCTTCCTGAGAATGCGGTGCTTGGGAACTCCACAAACTGCAGATTCCTCTTCAAACTGAGCACTATCCTGACTTGGAAAATACATTGTCCTTCCATGGGGTTGTGTTGGAATACCTGTCCCAACTGGAGGAGCATCTTCCCAATAGAACTACAGTTGTACATACTGTCGCTCGCCACTACCTTCCCAGTTATGGACAGTGGTAGGCAATAAATGGTAACTTTTACAGCATTGCCTTGATTCTGAAAATGTTTTTAAAAGTTTTGAGGATTATTCCTGGAAATGCAATAAAAGTATTGAACATATGGCTGAGAATGCTGTACAGCTAGGAATAGAAATTAGTCCTTGGTTTTTGGAGTTAAACATCAGTGTTCTCCCTTGCCAGTATTTGACCCAGTTCACTATGCTGAAACGAGAGGAATACAATATATGAGTCAGTAGGACCAGTTTAGTGTGAGTGACTTCGGACAGATTTCTCCTCTTGGACTCATTTAACTGCTGCACGGGCAGGGATGGAGCGGGAGCGATTGTTAATTAAGCATGAATAGTCTGGAATCACCCAAAAGACCTTCCATATCTGAATCTAAATGAGGACCATACACATATCTGAACCATTGCCACATTTTGCATTGAACATGCAGTTCATCGCCTCCCAGATTATATAAAGGCCCGTGATTAAAAATCCTCAAATAAATTCCCATTATGTCTGTGGTGCTGAAGACTCTTTTCTCCCCTCTCTCTCCTTGTTACATTTGCCAGTCTCTGGCCTGGTGATTGACAGGCCTGCTGCAGCGGCAGTGGGAAAGAAGCCTTTGGTTTCCTTTGCCTCCAGCAGCCGTCCTTTGTCGTCCCAGGAGAGCGGAGGATTAATAAGCCATTGGCGCAGAAGGTAGCCTTCAGTAGCAGCTCCCATTACCTTCAGTACGAAGGGAGCTTTCTGTAGAGTCTGAACAATTTAAAGCAATGTTTGGTATTTTATTGCAGCAGTTCTGTTGCCAAGGCAATTTAAATGTTCAATATCCTATATCCTGCCCACCTAATCACTCAGCCAGTACTCATTAACACCAGAACATTTACTGTAAAGACTGCTTTCCTTTCACATACTTGCATATGTCACACCCCTGTTTAAGTACTTCAGTGAAACCCTATGAGTCACGTTAGCTTTTAAAAGATATTTTGACATTAGCTTATAAATGATATTTCTACACTGAGATAGAAATATGGAACGAAGGAGCTATTAAGAAACACAATAATGTTCCATTTAGTCTCAGAATGGTTTCTGTTGCTGTAAGCATTGCAGCCTTGTCCAGTTCTCTCATATTGGTGAGCTCTATTGAAGAGGCTGGGGGACTTTGCTGTTATTTTAAATGGAAAGCCCCGATATCAAAGCAAACATACTGGACCCTGCTTTGACATCTCTTAAGGGGCCACAGTTTGGAACGGGACTACAGTCTCCAGGAAGATAGTTTTTTCTTTAAACCAAATAAACTTCTTCGTGATAGAAAAATATTTACAAGAATAAGCCGTTCTTTACATTCTCTACATTCAAAGTGAACACGTAGTGCGGAGGAGGAGAAGTTGGCGACGCGACGTAGAGCACACGGCCTCTCCAGTGATGAATATCTGTTATCTGTCAAGTAGGAGGCCATGCACAATTCTGATTTGATGGAGGCAGACGTGAGAGCACGGAGGAACATCTGGTGAAACTTCTGAAATGCCTGTTTCGCTGCCGCTGCTACTGTGTGGTCCGAAATCTCCAGAGGGGAGGCCCCGAATCCTCGGCTTTGCTTGTTGCTCGGTGGCTGGGGGCGGGGTCGAAGCGCTCGGCAGAGATGGTGCTCAGTGCCGGAGGGCTGGTCGGAGGCTCGAAGTTTTCGGACGGACTCAGAGTCGGACTGTGGTCGGATGCTTCCAGGATGCTGCATCGGCAAGTTTGCGACGCTGGAAGCTCATGGCAGGGAGAGCTTCTCCCTTCTACTGTCTGGCTGAGATGTTGGGGCTTTCGGGACTTGAGACTTTTTTTTTACCGTGCCATGGTCTGCTCTTCATCAAATTACGGTATTGCTTTGCACTGTTGTAACTATATGTTATAATTATGTGGTCTTTGTCAGTTTTAGTCTTGGTCTGTCTTGTGTTTCTGTGATATCATACTGGAGGAACATTGTATCATTTTTTAATGCATGCATTTCTAAATGACAATAAACGAGGACTGAGTGTCCCCATAATCTTAAAAAAGTACTATCAGTGCTGTTTTGCATTACATTCCTACACATCCATAGCACCTCCACCACTCAGGTAGCTCCCTAGGGCGGTATCCCTATTACAATAATTGAGGGGCTTCCTTCCCCCAACCTGGCCCCTCCTTCTCTAGTAGGAGAAGAGCCCTACACTGGTCCTTCCCAACCAAGCCCTTGCTTCAGTGCTTCCCTAAGCACGTCCTTGTGTAGTCTGGAATGTGCCAATTGGCAGCATTCCTCCACAGGCATCTCAATGCACTGGCAGGCCAATAGGGCGTTTTTTGCCAAGCGCAGACTGAGCGTTCTTAGGCGTTTAGATGAATGAAAGGAGATTGCATTCGAGGGGAGAGAAAACCTTCAGTGAGGATGCGGAATGTTTGCTTTGGACGAGGATTTCAGAACCAGAGGTCACAGTCTCAGAATAGGAGGCAGCCTTTTGAGGTTCAGATGAGCACGGCGAATCTTCGGAATTCTCTTCCCTGGATCACTGTGGAGGCTCAGTTCAAGATGGATTGATGGATTTGTGCTTATAATGGAGGGACAGAGGGAGAGCGCATTCTGAGGCCTAAGCAATGTCAGCCATGGTCTTGAGCCGTTCAAAAGGGAAGGTGGCCTCTGCCTGCTCCTGCTTGTTGTGCAGGTTGGAATCGCGACCACTCTGGCCACTGATAATCTCCAATGTACAAAGGGAATGGACACCATGATCTGCTTAAATTCCCAATCAATCGCCTGTCGTTCTGAACATTTAGTAAAGGAAGGACTGCAGTTTTTAGCATGGTTCATCACCTGAGTGTATTCCAACAAAACACCAGTCAAGATGGTAGAGTACTACACCACAGAAACAGGCCCTTCGGCCCATCTTGATTATGGCAACCTGGCCACCTAGCTAGTCCAATCTACCTGCACCTGGACCATCGGCCTCCACACTCGCTCTCATCCATGGTTTAAGGTGGGGAACGTAGCAGCCAAGACAAGATAATAATGATGCTGATGACCAGTGAGCATTGGCCAGAAGGCTAGGGACAATTGGTCCTCTTTGAAGCAGTGTTTCTGAGTCTTTTACATCAATTTTACATCTCCAGCTAAGGACAGCACCTCCAGTGATGCAGCAGCTGCTCTGTACAGTGGCAGTGACTATTCCAATCCCTCACTCACTGAGGGTGATCACTCCAACCCCTCACTCTGTGGGAGTGACTGTTCCAATCCCTGACTCACTGAGGGTGATCGCCCTCAACCCCTCACTCTAAGGGAGTGACTATTCCAATCCCTCACTCACTGAGGGTGATCACCCCCAACCCCTCACTCTGTGGGAGTGCCCTTTCCAATCCCTCACTCACCCTGAGGGTGATCACTCCAATCCCCTCACCCTAAGGGAGTGACTATTCCAGTCCCTCACTCACTGAGGATGACCACTCCAATCCCCTCACTCTGTGGGAGTGGGAGTGCCTTCTCAAGTCCCTCACTCACTGAGGGTGATCACTCCAACCCCTCACTCTGTGGGAGTGACTGTTCCAATCCCTGATTCACTGAGGGTGATCACCCCCAACCCTTCACTCTGTGGGAGTGCCCTCTCCAATCCCTCACTCACTGAGGGTAATCACTCCAATCCCCTCACTCTAAGGGAGTGACTATTCCAACCTCTCACTCACTGAGGGTGATCACTCCAACCCCTCACTCTGTGGGAGTGACAATTCCAATCCCTCACTCACTGAGGGTGATCACCCCCAACCCCTCACTCTGTGGGAATGGGAGTGCCTTCTCAAGTCCCTCACTCACTGAGGGTGATCACTCCAACCCCTCACTCTGTGGGAGTCATTATTCCAATCCCTCACTCACTGAGGGTGATCACCCTCAACCCCTCACTCTAATGGAGTGCCCTCTCCAATCCCTCACTCACTGAGGGTGATCACCTCAACCCCTCACTCTGTGGGAGTGGGAGTGCCTTCTCAAGTCCCTCACTCTCTGGAGTGACCACCCCAACGCCTCTAAGGGAGTGCCCTCTCCAATCCCTCACTCACTGAGGGTGATCACTCCAACCCCTCACTCTAAGGGAGTGACTTTTCCAATCCCTCACTCACTGAGGGTGACCACTCCAACCCCTCACTCTGTGGGAGTAGGAGTGCCTTCTCAAGTCCCTCACTCTCCGGAGTGACCACTCCAACACCTCACTCACTGGGATTGCGCCCACTCGACCCCTCATCAAGGTTGGTACTCCCATACGCCCCTCCCATGGCAGCTAGACTGGGAGCTGCTTATAGCCACGATTATCCCACACCCTCACTCTGGGAGCCAGCACCAAACCAACCCTTTCTTCAGAGGGGCTGGGATACCCCATCTCCTCACTCTTCACAGCAGAGGCCACCCAAACCCCCACCATGGGATAGAGATCATGTCTTAAATAAGATGGTTGGAATTAAAGCTGTCCTATACTCACTGAGGGCCAAGTCTACCCACACCCTTCAGTCACAGGAGGCTGAAGCTGATCTAATATCCTACAGTCTTCCTGAAAGGAATGTAGATATAGTCTATTTTTCCAGACAGCACTTACACTGAGAGTTCCTGCTGATTGTTTTAACATTTCCAGAACATAAACCCAGTGTAATCAGTGTAAATAATCAGAGCCCAGGGGATTGTTGAACCTGCAGTGGCTTCCATCATTATGTTTTACATCCTTCATTATGTATGAAAATTAATGTTGGAATTCTTTAAGCCACCGTTTATACAGATTAGTCTCAAAGTACGTTTACAAGGTAATCATAAGAGGCTTTTCACTTTTCACTTCTGAAGGCCTTAAGAGCAGTAGGTGAAGTTTCATCTCATGGTGAGGAGAGACTATGCCAAATGGTTTGGGAAATTGCCAGGGCTACGACATGGAGCTCTGCTGCAGCTGAAGATTCGTTCATTAGTTAACAGCCAGCCCGCAATCAGTGTAAGCACAAAACTGGTTAAGCACAAGGGCCAGAGCTGTGTTAATATGTTTCAGAGTGCAGGGTTTGGGAAGACAGTCTGAACTGTGTGCACGGGAAGAATCTAGTGCATCACTTGCATTGATATTTCCCCAGTTGTTCGTGCTGAGATCAGGAAATACAATTCTTTTGTCCCAGGTTCTGGGAAGATTCAAGGCCTCCACAGACAGGTGAAACAGATCTAGCCTGGTGAATGATAATGGCATTACCCCAGGAAAAGACTTGGAGAAGGAAGAAGGAGCTATCTCTAATCCCGGTTAAATATCTGTCCTACAGTTGAAATGATTGGTACAGACTTTATTTGAATCCAGTCTCACTGCCAAAGCCAGCATTTATTGTAAATCCCTAATGCCCCTGAATTGATATCTTCATAGCCATTCTCAGTGATTAGTTCAGAGTCAAATGCATTGATGAACCTGGACTACCTATCACTCTCTGTGTAGAATAAAACTTACCCACATATAATTCCGTTAAACTTTCTGCCTTTTGCCATCATTGGTAACTGGCCTCAATGACTATCATCCAGTAGTACTCAAATCAAAGTGCTTCAAGAGGTTCCTCACGAAGCATATTAATTCCTGCATGAGGAGTGACCTGGGTCGTTTCCAATTTGCCCACTGTTACAACTGGTCAACGGTAGATGCCATTTCATTGGCTCATCACTCAGCTCTCTGGCATCTGATCAATGAAGATGCTTACGTCAGGATGCTATCCATGGAGTACAGGTCAGCATTCAGCACTATCATCCCCTCAAAACTCATCATTAAGCTCCAAAACCTAGAAATCAGAGCCAGAATCAGAATTAGGTTTAATATTATTGGCATATGCCGTGAAATTTGTTCCCTCCCTGTGCAACCAGATCCTCAATTTCCTCACTTGCAGATCCCAGTTAGCGCAGATTGGCAACGGTATCTCTTTTACACTCACCATCAGCAGAGGTAC
Organism: Mobula hypostoma; assembly: GCF_963921235.1. Classification (NCBI taxonomy): domain Eukaryota; kingdom Metazoa; phylum Chordata; class Chondrichthyes; order Myliobatiformes; family Myliobatidae; genus Mobula; species Mobula hypostoma. The sequence continues at coordinate 26,472,808 of NC_086121.1, read as the reverse complement.
ATCACAAGGTAGACTTACTCAAATTATACTTAGCTCGGTACAGCTCCAGTACTGTACTTACATTTACTGGCAACACCACCATGGTTGACCAAATCAAAGGTGATGATGAATGTAGGAGGGAGATTGAAAATCTGGTTGAGTGGTTCCACAACAACAAACCCTCACCCAGCATCAGCAAAACCAAAGAGCTGATTATCAACTGTAGGAGGAAGAAGCTGGAGGTCTGTGAGCCACTCTTCATTAGGGGGTCGGAGATGGAGAAGGTCAGCAACTTTAAATTCCTAGGTGTCTCCATCCAAAGGACTTGTCCCTGACCCATCATATAAATTTAATTGCAAAGAAAGCACAACAGTGCCTCTACTTCTTCAGGAGTCTGCAGAGATTCGGCATGTTATCAAAAATCTTGGCAAACTTCTATAGAAGTATGGTAGGAGGTGTGCTGACTGCCGTCATTATGGCCTGGTATGGGAACACCAATGCCTTTGAGCAAAAACTTCTACGAAAGTAATGGATTCGGCCCAGTACATCACGGGTAAAGCCCTCCCAACCATTGAGCACATCTACATGAAACATTGCCATAGAAAAGCAGCGTCCATCATCAAAGATGCTCACCCCCCAGGCCATGCTCTTTTTTCACTGTTGCCATCAGGTAGAAGGTACGGGTGCCTCAGGACTCGCACCACCAGGTTCAAGAACAGTTACTACCCCTCGGCCATCAGGCTCTTGAACAAAAGGGGTTAACTGCACTCATTCTATTTCTGGTGTTCCCAAAACCGATAGTCTCGCTTTAAGGATTCTTTATGCTCTCATTATTTATTGCAATTTATTTATATCTGTATTTGCACAGTTTGTTGTTCATTGATCCTGTTTACAGTTACTGTTCTATAGATTTACTAGGTATGCCCAGAGGAGAAGGAATCTGAGGGTTGTATGTGGTGACATGTACGTACTCTGAAAATAAATCGTACTTTGAACTTTGAACTTTAAGTGTCATCACAAAGAAGAAACTGTTGACTTCCTAAGTTTCCGGTCAAGATGGCACCAGTGAACAATGATTCCTCCGGCAACATTTTCCAGAGAGTCAATTATTTCAGTTTTTCTACGCCTTCCACTTATTCTTATTATCTTCATTGTGTTTCGGAAACTGTTGGAGCCTGTGACTTTCAGTTCGCAGTTCAATCGAGTGATTGAGTGCTTTACTGTCGCCAAGAGAATTCCAGGAGAGGACTGCAAGCACGAGTTGTCTCGAGCAGAAGACCAGAGATGGGGTGCAGGGCCATGATCGACTCCATTTATCACTGATTGAAGCTTCGAAGAAGATTGAAACATTGAGGTGGATGCGGAGGAGGCCAGGTCGGCAGTCCCTCTTTACAGGAGGCTGGGGTCAGAGGTCACTATCCGTGAGAAGCCAGGTCAGAGGTCGCTCTTCACAGGAGGCTGGGGTCAGAGGTCACACTTCATAGGAGGTCACATCAGGCCGGAGGTTGGGAGGCCACATCAGGTTAAGTGGGGTTGGCAGTCACTCCACACAGAAGGACTGATTCGAGCTGTCGCTCTCCTCAATGCTGAATGAGGCTGCTTTTGAAATTCTGAAACACGTGCGACTATTGGTGTGGACTGTAGCTAATATTAGCCTCCTTCAGCTTTCTGTTTTCTTTCTTGCTGGCGATTGGCGGGTGGGCGATATGTTACTCTTTTGGTGGAGGGAGGGGTTGAGGATTGGCGGTCTGATGTTCTTGTCGGTGGTTTTCCATGTGAGCAACCTGCTAGGTTTTTGTGTGCAAGGGAGGGGTTGGGGGTCTGATGTTATTGTGGCTGTTTATTTTTGCATGGGAGAGTTTTGAGTTTAGGGATTTGATGTTTTTGCTGCCGTGTCCAGGTGAGCAATCTTCTAGTTTTTGTGTGAGGGAGGGGGTGGGGGGGTTTGAGGTTTGCAAGTTTTGTTTCTTTTTCTTTTTCTGGTGTTTCTGTGCTCCATGGCTATCTGGAAAAGACGAATCTTTGAGTTGTATTCTGCGTACATACTTTGATAATAAAATGAACCCTTGAAACAACATCACCTCTATATTCTTAGAAGTTTACTTAAACAAGCACCCATCAATGCACAATGAAGAGTATCCTAGCTAGTTGCATCACAGCCTGATATGGAAACACCAATGCTCGGGAACAGAAAAGACGACAGAACGTGATGGACACAGCCCAGTCCATCACAGACAAAACCCTCCGCACCACTGAGTAAATTTACATGAAATGCTTACACAAGAAAGCAGCAAACATCATCAAAGGCTCCTGAACCAGTGTGGCTCTCTTACTCACCAGTACTCTGAACTGAATCTATGACCCTCATTCTCACTTTCAGGGACTCTTTCTAACTCATGTCCTCAGTATTATTTTTATTTATGCAATTTGTTTTCATTTGCATATTGGTTGCTTGTCAGTCTTTGTTTATAGAATTATTCTGTAAATATACCTGCAAGAAAATGAATCTGAAGGTAGTATATGGTGACATAAATGTATTTGGAGAATAAATTTACCTTGAACATACCGCTTTATCCTCCAGTGTTTCAATGGAGAACCCGCCACCACTGATTACTAAAGTGCAACTCAACTAAAACTGCTTGCTCACCCAACCCATCTGCTGCTAGCCCTACCCACCCACCAGGATCTCTTCACCCGGAACACTTTGACTTCAGACACTAACCCATCTCCTTACTTTGTAATAATGTGATTTCCATTATCAGCTGGAGTGAGGTACTCGGAACCTGGGTAAATAAAGAAGAATCCAAATTACTGGACTGTACAATACATGAGAGCACAGACCCATCACTTGTCCTAAAAGAGCTCTTCAGTCTAATTCCAGTTTCCATCACTTGGTCTTTATCCCTGATGCTCATGGCCCTTCCAGTACGTAGACGCAAGAGACTGAATTGCTGGAATCGGGAGCAACATAAAATGCACTGGAAGATCTCAGAGGGTCAGGCAGCATCTGCGGAAGAAAATGGACAGTTGATATTTTGGGTTCAGATCCTTACATAGAAAGAAAAAGGGGAGAAAGTCAATATAAAAAGCTGGAGAGAGGGGCGGAACATGAGCAGGCATATGATAGGTGGATCCAAGTGAGGGAGTGATAGGCATAAGAGAGCGGGAATGATATCAGAGGCTGGGAAGTGATAGAGCAAGTGAAAACGGACTGAAGATGATGGAATCTGATAGGGAAGGACAGTGTAGCAGGGGTCCAGTGGGCAAAGTGACTGGGTGATGGTCAGATGCAGAAGGTGGGGGGAGGGGAAGGACATTGGGTGATGTGGACCAGTTGGATTAGGAGGAAAGTGAATAAAGAAAAGTAGTGGGAAAAGGACAGAGGGGCAGCGGTCACTGCAAGTTGGATACAGCCCAGGCGGAATACGAGGTGTCATTTGGACGTGACCAAGCAGTGGAGGGGCCCATGGACAGATGTGTCAGTGAGGAAGTGTGAGGTGGATTCAAAACAGCTGGTCACTGGGAGATACTGGCTGGCTGGATTAATGGAGCAGAACTGATTTCATTTGTGTGGTCTTCACTGGAAAAGAGTGCGATGGAGAGGAATTAATCTCCCAGTAGTGGGCACATGAACAAGATGGGTCCACTTCTGGTAAGTTCTCGACTGCTGTCCAATGAAAGTACATCAGTGTCATCGTGGACAGAGGAACACTTGGAATCCAGAGCGGTGGAGCCATCTGCTGGAGGGTGCTGGGAACTCCAGTTGCCTGTGACTGCAATGAAGAAGGCAGTTCAAATGAGTTTGTACTCATCCCTCTTCCCCGACCTTCTGGCTCTGGCCTCTGCCTCCTTCCTTTCCAGTCCTGATGATGGGTCTTGGCCCGAAACTTTGACTGTTTATTCCCTAAATGCTGCCTACCTGTGTAGGTCAAACCCTGCACTCATTTTGGTAACATTCTTTATCATTGTTGCTCTTTTGAATAAAGACTCAATATTCTTAGACTTCCACCGCTGGCTTGTTAAGAAGGCCTCACCCAGAGACACGATGGGGAATTGAAATGGGTGGTTGAGAATGCACATTACCATACTAAATGCAATGTGGTGAATTCCACTGTTCCAGCTCTTTCATTTAGATAACTGATTCCCTAATCCAACTGAGTACTTGGGACTAATTAATTAACTGAATGTCCTCTCCACTCCATTTCCACAACACATATTTGGACTGTTGGTTCTATCCGATAGGAAGCCCAAGTCCCTTCTCATTGCCCAAACTTGGCTTCTGTTGTTCACTGCACTTCATGTGCCAGCCAGACTCCAGCCACTACCCATGGATCTGTCCAAATTTCAGTCTGCACCCCACTCCGTAACGCAGTTCATAGCTGATCCAGATCAACAACGGGCATGGCCCAGACTCTAGCAGACCATTACACTCCAGACCAATATCTCTGCTCCAACCCCCTTTCCGTGATCCAGTCCAGACTATTCCAATCCACTGTCCTTAATCCAAGCCACAGCCCATTCCTAATGTCTATACCTGATCTGATCCATACTCCAATCTAGACCATTGCCCTTTGTCTGACCCTGATTCCATCCCAGACCACCGGGTCTGATCCAGACCCCACTCCAAACTGTTGTCTATGTTCCAGTCCAGCCTCCACTCCAGGCCACTGACCTAAGTCTGATCCATATTCCATTCCAGACCACTGTGCTTGACCCAGTCTAGGTTCCACGCCATGACCACAGTCCGAGCTCGAACCACACCGCAGTTCCGTTCACTCTTTTTCTAAAGCTTGCTCCTTTGCATCACAGGTCCTGTTGAGCCTGAATGATGAAGACTTGGAGGTAGGCCTCGGGGTGAACAGCTCGATGCACCGGCGTAAGCTGCGGCTGGCGATTGAGGACTATCGGGAGGCAGAGTATGGAAAGGGGTGAGCAGCATCCCTGAGGTAACAGTGAACCTCGGCCAATCAGAGGCAGTCCACAGCCACCTGACCCCAGGAGCTGGTTGGCCACAAATGTGCCTGTGGAATTTTAGCACAGGCCTTGATCTGGGATCAGAGTAGAAGTAGAACGTGTTAGTCAGTGCCCTCGGTGAGACCCCTTCACCTCACGTGCCAATTCTACTTTGGTTGGCAAGTTGTTGGCACTTGTTCTTACTTTTTTTCAATATTGTGAGAACTTCTAGTCCTCAAAACATGTTAATTCTGCATCCCATCCTCTTAGATAAAGTACAGGAAACTGGTTTGTGGGTAAATGTGATCTTTGGGACCTGATGACCGGGCTGACTGAGTGGTGATATTGGAGACGAGCCTTCCTTGGTTAACCTACTGTACTGGGCCCAAGTGCAGTTGCCCTAGAAGGTTAGATGGAGAGCAATAGACGCAGGGGTATGGAGCTTGAGGACCAGGTGCCTGTTGCAGAAGTCTGGAGCAACAAACAATCTGCTGGAAGAACTCAACTTGTCAACCAGCATCAGAGGGAGGAAAGGGATTGAACCGTCCAGATCATCCCCCTCTGTGGCTGAATGAAGAAAACTCTGCTGTAGAAACCTAACTGGTGGGCCCCAACGGTACATAAACTGAGAGTCCCGTCTGCGCTTTCTGCAAGCACACTATGTTGCTTTGGCTAGTGACAATCTACAGAAGCCCTGCCTTCAGTGTAAGCACACATCTCAGAAGAGATAGGCTCAGGCAGGCTTCTTACTGCACTTACAGGTGACGTGCTGAGCGATGATGACTGCACAGACAGTACATTAACAAAAAAAAAACAGATTACGTGGTCATTACCACAGCGGTGATTGGGAGGAGCTTGCTGAGTGCAAATTGGCTGTTGTGTTTCCTACATTGCACCATGTGCAGCACTGTAGGATGCCCTGAAAGGCATGTATTAAACACAGTTCTTTCTTTCCTTCAGTAAGCAGCCTGAGTCACTCTTAGATATTTTACCCAAAGCAGTTAAGGCTGATCTGTGGCCTAATGTATACCCTTAATAATTTCAGTTCGGAAGAGAAACGGCCCCTTGTTCCTCCGACCTATGACTATCACTGACCTCACCTCCCATCATCACAGTGATTGCACCGGGGTATTTGTGGCACCAAACTCTCACTCCCAGAAATAAATGAAGGACCTACACACAAAACTAGGCATCAGTTGACATCACTGTCCGCACTGCCCATGCAGTGTGAGTCACACAAGTCTCTGATGAGACTTTACCCTTAGCCCCTGAAGGAGGCAGCCGATTGGAAGCATTGATAAAAAATCACGGAGCTCTTTACCCTTTGAAAGCATCCTAACTCTCAGTGTGTGTCAGTAAATGTCAGACGAATTCACCATCGGCAGTAGCTGCTGGTGTTCTGTCTGAGCTGTTATTATCTCCGCAGGTTGTCCAAGGCCTCAGAGCTGGACCATCACTGGGTTGCCAAGGCATGGTTGAACGATGTGGGCCTCCTGCAGTACTCACAGGCTTTCCATAACCACCTTATCGACGGCCGAATGCTGAACTCACTGACAAAGCGAGATCTGGAAAAATACCTGAATGTGTCGAAGAAATTCCATCAGATTAGCATCCTGCTTGGCATTGAGCTGTTTCGACAGTGGGACTTTGACAGAGAGGTGAGAATGGGAACAGCCAAAACCCATTGAATATCCTCATGTGTTCACAGACAGCCACGTTGTACACACTCTCACTAGATACACAACACTCACATACACACATACACAGCAATACACAACACGTTCACACACACAAAGCAACTATATACCCATATACACAAAGTATATTCACACATCCAACACAGTTCTTGCACAACAACACTTCAGCAGTGTGTGCACATACATGTGCACGCATGCCTTCCCCCCCACTGCCACACGCTCAGTCTCACAATATATACACATGCATGTATGCACACGTGAACACTAAGATGCAAGGACACAAGCAAGTGTGCACAATTACATGCAGAGAGGGAGTAACTGGCCAAAGAAACAGTGGTGGGAAAATAAAACCCTTGCGAGATCCTCTGTTCTCGTGTTCTTCTTCTGAGAGGTGATGGCAGCAGATTCAGTAACAAATTTTGAAAACAAATTGGATACCTGGCATAAGCACAGAGATGAATGATTTCTTAATATTTTACGTAATTCTAGACCTGGTTCTTTCAAGGAGCTATCCTAACAGAATGGGGTGAATGGCCTCTCCTGGCATTTCATGGTTCTTGGGGAAAAGCTTTGTCACAAACTCCTTCTCAGAAGGGAATGTGAAAAGTTACAGAGGCAGCAAGTGTAGAATTTTGTGGGAAAATGCAATTCTGGATTGGGTGTTGTGTAATGAACTGGATTTGATTAGGGAGCTTAAGGTAAAGGAACCCTTAAGAGACAGTAATCATAATATAACAGAATTCACCCTGCAGTTTGAAAGGAGAAGCTAAAATCATATATATTGGTTTTGCAGTGGAGTAAAGGCAACAATAGAGGAGCTAGCCAAAGTTAGTTGGAAGGGTAGAACAGCAATGGTTGGAGTTTCTGGGAGCAATTCAGATGGTGCTGGAAATTAACTCAGCAGAGGAGTAATGGGGAACAAAGAAATAAGCATTTTGCATCAGTCTTCACATAGACAGCCGCTACGCAACATCTGTGGTTAACCTCAAACAATGGAGGGCCTCAACTAGCATGGATAGAAGATTGGCTGACTGGCAGGAGGCAAAGAGTGGGAATAAAGGGGCCCTTTTATGTTTGGCTCCCAGTGACTAGTGGTGTACCACAGTGGCTGGTGTGATACCACTTTTTCACGTTATATGTCAATGGTTTGGATGACAGAATTGATGGCTTTGTGGCCACGTTTACAGACAATAGAAAGATAGGTGGAGGGGCAATTAGTGTTGAGGAAGTAGGGAGTCAGCAGGACAGGCAGATTAGGAGAATAGGCAAAAAGAAGTGACAGATGGAATACAGTGTTGAGAAGTGTATGGCCGTGCACTTTGGTAAAAGGAATGAAGGTGTAGACTATTTTCTAAATGGGGAACAAATTCAGAAATCATTGGTGTGAAGAGAGTCCTTGTGCAGGATTCCCTAAAAGTTAACTTGCAGAATGAGTTGGTGTTAAGGAACGCAAATGCAATGTTAGCATTCATTTCAAGAGGACTAGAATATGAAAGCAATGGTGTAATGCTGAGGCTTTATAAGGCATTGGCACTGAGAGTATTGTGAGCAGTTTTGGTCCCTTATCTAAGGAAGAACGTGCTGGCGTTGGAGAGGATCCAGAGGAGGTCCATGAGAATGATCCCAGGAAGGATATAAGGAGTGTTTGGTGACTCAGGGTCTGAACTCACTGGAGTTTAGAAGAATGAGGGAGGATTTCATTGAAACCTATCGAACATTGTAAGGCCGAGATAGATTGGATGTAGACAGGATGTTTTCTATGGTGCCATGGCCTAAAGTAGAAGGATGTCCCTTTGGAACAGAGATGAGGAGGAATATCTTTAGCCAGAGGGTGGTGAATCTGTGGAACTAATTGCCGCAGATGGCTGTGGAGTCATTGGGTTTATTTAAAGTGGGGTTTAAGAAATTCTTAATTAATAAGGGTGACAAGATTACAGGGAGTAGACTGGAGAATGGGGTTGAGAGGGATAATAAATCGGCCATCATGGAACGATGGAGCAGACTTGATGAGCAGAATGGCCTAAATCTGCTCCTATGTCTTATGGTCTTAACTCACCCAGCCGATCCGGTAAATTTACAATCTGATCACTTGATCAATCGAGTTGGAAAGGTTTAATCACAGTCTGTGTTAGTCCCCTCTTCCCTCCAAATCAATTTCTCTACACTTTCTAGCAGAGGAAACTGGGCCTGACAGGCGGTTAGCTGTGTCCCTGGTTTGCCCTGTGCGGACCCCATCTCTGTCTTACTCACTGAATTCAAAGGATACAGTCAGTTTATACCTAAAAGCCTGGACAATGTAAATCCTCCTGTTCATCAATCATGACGGGATAATCCTCCCATGCAGTTTAACTGAGTCCCTGCCGTGCTACCCCCTCAGTCGGCTCTGAACATTGTAATTCTCTGATTGCTGGCACACAGAGCTCACTCTGGGACAAGCGGCTCATTCGAAATGTGTAAGCACATGCTGCGATTAAGTAGGTGAGGCACTGTCATAACAGTTTGTGGGGATTTAGAGATTTAATCGAATTTTAAATTGATGAGGAAGCTGCAGAACTTCCTTGCACTGTTTGATGCAGGTTTTACCGAACTGGCACCTCTAAATCTTTAGGAAGGACCCGGCTTCAATTTGGAGAAGTAATGTTTGCCCTCACAGATAGGGGGTGAGTGATCACAGTTCCTACAGAGGGACAATGAGATGGCCACACTGTAACTGCAGAGAACTAGGTGCGATTTAGACAAACTGTGTAAGCGATGGCAGCTGTAACTCTGTGGGCTGCAGCTTCAGTCTTTGGCCAGATGGTCGTGGGTTAAACCCTTGCTCCAAGATCTCAGGCACATAATCAAAATATTTTGGATGAGATGCTTACCAAAACCCCAGCTTCCCTTTCAGGGTGGAGGTATGAAGAATTGCAGCCCAGGGGAGTTCTGCCAGGTGAACTGAGGCATGTTTATCCCATAGTGAGCACGACTGAAATAGATATTGGTCATTTAATAATTGCTGTTTGTGGGAACCTACTGTGCATTAGTTTTCTGCTTTGCCGCAGTGACTATATTTTGAAGGTACTTCCTTGATTGTATTTGGGATGTCCTGAAGGTTCTGATTGTGTGCTGTTTCCTTTGACGAAGAGCAAGAGCGACGGAGGAAGAAGGGAAAGAGGGAGAGGGAGAGAAAAAAAAAGAGAACATGTTTGAAGTACCCAGGTGGCTCGGAAAACAGTCTCAGGTTCTGGGGCACCCCTGTGGTGGTTGTAGGAAATGATTCTGGGACTGCAGGAAGTGGTTCTGACGGCTCTGGACTCCTTTCTGCTGGACTTGTTTGTATCCCTAATAGTGCATAGCAAGCTGCTCGATCTGCTGGTCTATCCCAGGCTACCATACAAAGCTTTGAGCCAAAGCTTTCATTCTGACCATGCCTAGATGGCTGGCATGTAGCTCCTCCAGCACTTTAGATCTCAACTTGGACAGTGAACAGCTCTCAATTCCCTCGAAAGGCAACCTCCATCGAGGGTCATCCCCTCGCTGGTAAAAACTGGGGAACTGGAATTTACGCTGCACATTGCAGCCATTTTAGGTTGCCATGTATAGTTATAGTCATACTTTATTGATCCCGGGGGAAATTGACCTGAGGTAGTCAGGTTTCCCTTTGGATCATCTCTGCCACTTTTGATTAGGGGGAACATGACAAGAGGAGCGTCCTTTTTTGTAAAATTTTCAGGCATTTCCTTTTCCGAGGGTGTACAGCACATTCCATCAGTATTTCCATGATTATTTTCTTCTTGAATTTGATCTTCTAATTGTATTTGGGAAACAGAGCCCATCTCTACATTCATGCTGCTGCTGTTAGTGGAATACCCTTCTGTGGATTGAAACGGGTCACCAGTGGTTGATGATCAGGAATGACGGTTACTCTCTTCAACATACAAAACATTTTAGACCCCAGATCAGACTCCCAGTCAATCTGTGCGTAATTTTTCTCTGAAGCAGTAAAGAAGTGTGAGGCGAAGGCTATGAGGCGATTACTTCCATCACTCATAACACGTGACATGACTGCACCTATACCATAAGGTGAGGCATCACAGGTAAGCTTCACTGGACAATGTGGATTGTATTATGTGAGTACAGTGTCTGACGTCACCATTTCCTCTGTGTGAAGGCCATTTCACACTGTTTGGTCCATTGCCATTACACCTGATCTATAGTACTAAGTTCAAAGGATGGAGCACAGTAGCCAGGTTTGGCAAGAACCTGTTATAGTAATTGACAAATCCAAAAAGGACCTCATCCACCACTGCTTGAATTTTCTCAGCACACTTGCATAATGCTTGTCTGTCAATGGTGTAACCACAGTAAGTGATGCTTAGTTTAAAGAACTCACACTTGTTGTGTTTTGCTCTGGGCCCATAACCTTCAAATCTTTTCAACACTGTCTTGAGATTTTGGAGATGTTCTTTGTCATCCTTACCAGTAACAATTATGTCATCCAGGTAACACTGAGTGCCTGGGCAGGCTTGCAGTACCTGGTCCAATGCTTTTTGCCACAGTGCAGTTGCAGTTGGTACTCCTAAAATAAACCTATCATAACAATAAAGCACTTTGCGAGTGTTTATGATGAGAATTACTTTGGATTCTTCTTCCATTTCCTTCTGAATTCCTTCATTCTCCATCCAATTTAGCTCACTGGCTACTTTATCATGGATGGTATAAGGAACAGAAGGGGCTTTAGGTGTGGCAATTTCATTTACCTTTGATGCGTTTGAGTTTTCCACTGCCATCCTTGAACACTGCTGTGGCATCATCCAGAATCTTTCTTAATTCGCTTTCAGTTGACTCTTTTGCAGGGGACGTGGCATGCAACTGGTGGATGGGTCTCCATTCAAGTTGTAGTTGTCTCAATCAATCATGTGCCTACAATGCTGGCCCTGCTGTTTTTACCACGTGCAAGCTCAATGTGGTTTGTTAGTTGCGTTTCTTTTCGCCAGTATTATCTCTCAGTTGGATATCTGCAGGCTTCAGTTCTGCATCTTTGACATGCTGTTCAGACTCATTTTGGGGAGTGACTGAAACGGCCAAGCCAGTGTTCAAGCCATATTGCTTGTCTATTGTTAGCTTTCACGTTGTAAATCTCATGGCTACTCAGTCTTGTGTCACTCTCAACGTTATCAGACTTTTCATCAACAGCATGCAGATTAGTGCTCTTTTTGAAACTGCAACTTGACTTTTTATCTTTTTCCTCTTCCCTGTGCAGTCCATTTATTTTTGTCTGCCTGACATGCTCTTTGTACGTGTTCTACTTTGTTGTATTTTTTGCAAGTTTCACCTTTAAATCTGCATTGGTCTGGTGTATGTGAACCGCACCACAATGGTAACACAATTTGTTTGGCCAGGCAGGTTGCTGTGTAGACGATGCAATTTTGTTCTCACTCACTTTCATTCCTGACTGCAACTCAATTGCACCTCTGGCTGCTGTTTCCATTACAGCGATTTCAACTGTTCTTTGAAATGTGAGTTATGCTTTAGTTAGCCAATGCTGAATGCTTTCTTGCCAATTCCACAAACCAGCCAATCTCTCAATGCATCATTAACCCCATCACTGAAATGATAATGCTCAGACAATTTCTTCAATTCAGCCACATACACTGAAATGGACGCCCTTTCCTTTTGATTCTATTTATGAAACCTGAAGCATTCTGCAATCAACAATAATTTCGGTTCTAAATGTTCCTGCATTATTTTCACCATATCAGCAAAACTCATTTCAGCTAGTTTGGTTGGAGCAGTTAAACTTCTAAGCAAACTGTAAACTTTTCCACCTATTACACTCACCAAAACTGGCATTTGTTTCTCATCGGCTATTTAATTTCCTTCAAAATACTTCTCAGTTCGTTCAGTATATGTCAGCCAGTTATCTTTTGTGGAATCGAACGTGTCTATCTTTTTGATGTAGCAGCCATTTCTGCTTTTATTTTTATGATTATTATCGTCCAGTACTTACTGTTTACGAGCCCATGAATTTTGTCCGTTTTTTTACTTGAACACCTTGCTGCACTGCAACAGATAAGTAAGCATCTCGGGTTAGTTTTAAAACTACCTCATCGCCACTGTTATGTTTTGTAACTCCAAAACATAAAACTAATTGAACGAAAAATGCGGGGACCTGAGGATAATGTGTATGCTTCACTTTTACTTTAGTGAGGCAGGCACATATGGTGTGGTGACATAATCTTATGCCATTCATGTACTTGGTCATATAATCTGTAATGAATTATGTAAACAAGAATGAATGCTTAATCAAACAATATATTTACAATTTTACTCAAATATTACCGAAATATTAAATACACAAAACTTTCCACCAGCAAACCTCACTAGTTCTGACCCCCTTCTCAATTATTTTGCAAATTTATCCTCACTAATTTATCCAGTTCCTTCTTGAAGGATATGGTGGAACCTGCCTTCACCACATCTGTGGACAGCAAATTCCAGATTTACCCTCTGGGTATAAGAAGCTTTCCCTCCTGTCACTCTTAATCCTCTTCTTTCCTTTTTATACCTCTGGTTCTCAACCTCTTACATGTGAGAGAGAGATGAACTGGAGAGATGGAGATCAGTTGTGTACAAGGAGAGGAAATGGAGATGGGAGCTGCATGGTGTAGATGGAGATAAAGAGATACTTGTCAAAAGTGAATGTCCATTGTTGACAGAGTAATTGAATGAATGAATGTGTGGGAAATGTATTAACAGTAATAACAATAATGGGGTTTGATCTGAACAGAGGAATGTGTAGATTTGACCTGAGTCAAGGAAAAAATTCAAAGGGTTCTACCTCTGAATAAAGAAACTGGAATCATAATACACCCTATCCTCGTTATATGCGAGGGATACATTCCTCGAAGTTGACGCATAATGTGAAGTCGCATAATGTGAATAATTATTTAAATGGAGAAAATAGGAATGCGTTCCAGAGGGCTTCCTAAATATGTTTTATCTGTAATATATTCACATTTTATACCAATACGACACAAAAGCTGTACTACAAGACAACATTTATATTATATTTAATCAATTTAAGGTAATATTCAATGTAATAAATCACAGAAAGTTAACATCCTCTGGAGTACAGTACTCACCAACAGTGGCAGGTGTGTTCGCTCCGGGAGATGAGTGGTTGTTGTGTGTCGGGCAGCTTTACACGGATGAGGTGGATGGTTGTGGTCGTCAGGATAATATTAAGCACAGCAAGGGGTGAAGGAAGACTCACAGAACTCTTAGAACTGCTGGCAGCAGAAGATTACAGCGATTTGCATAAAATGGTGAGGGTTGTTTGCTTGGCAGCATTTTGTTTTAAATTTGCTTGTAGGGAAGAAGGGTTGACGGCAGGGAACGACTGAAATGCTGACTCCGTTCTAAACTTGGGTCCATGTCCATCACCATTTGTGCCATGTGTTCCGACTTCCACCATTCCCTCACCGTTGGTAAACTCCCGGGATTTTCAAAATCGTCTGTTGCTTGCAGCATCTGAGAGATAGTTCGCCGTAAAAAAAATGCACGCCTTGAATGTGGATTACACCTTGGTCGAGTGGTTGAATCAGCGATGTTGTGTTAAGCGGCAGGAAACGCACTGTAATGATAGGATAAATGCTGTCCAGATGTTTAGGTTGGGCTGGCGCATTGTTAAGCAACAAAAGAACTTTAAAGACAAGATCCTGTTCCTGGCAGTCGCGTCCCAGAGCTGTGTTACCTTCAGCTGCTACCGCGCTGTTTATAATTTCCAACTTTTTTTTCAAGTGTTAAAGCGGTTCTCTGCCGCTCAGCTGACAGCCCAAGACATGACATCGGACGCTTAGGAGGCATAATTAAATATTTCAAACGCAAAATCACTGCACCATAGGTAAAACCAAGAAAAGTTTAAGATTGCGCATCCACACCTTGCCAAAACCAATGCGAGAGTGGGGGGAGAGAGATTGTGAGGTGCGCGCACTTGACTTGTATTGGTGGGAAAGCGGTGCTTCTCGTCCCAACAGTGAGACTGTGAGGCATGCGCACGTGACTTGTATTGGCGGGAAGGCAGTGCTCCTCGCATAACTCTGAATTGTGGACGCATGTAACGAGACGTTGGTAGAAATAGGTTCCTCGCATAACTGTGATTCCGCATAGTCTGAAGACGCAAATAACGAGGAGGATAGGAGGAAATAAAAGGGCAACTTTCTAAGGCCGTATAATTGTTCAGAGACACTGTAGTTTGCAGCAACACACTTCTCAAAGCATCAAAGTTTTTTCTCCATACCATAGATGACTTTCTGCTGGTTCCTTGCATTATTTATGATTCAAGATTGAAGATTGTTTAATATAAAAATATACAGTAAATGCATAAGATAGCTTATATACGTGGATTGATTATATGTCCATAACATGATGCTAGGTTGTGCATAAGGTGACTGACAGGAAATAATAAAGTAGTGGTGGAGTTAGTAGTTGGAGGTGTTGATATTAAAAGTGAGAATTGTTGTAGATATAGGAATGAGGACAGTTCCTCACCAGTTTTTATATACCCTGTTGACTGGAGAATGACTCAAGGGTCCAGACACAATAATGCCTCTGTGCCCAAATTCAGCAGTATCAAGTGCCGAGAGATCATCCTGGAATCCTACCTGAGGACCAAGCAAATCAGCATTCCGCTCCACCATAGTCTTTGTTCCTTTGGTAATCCCACCCTCCGAATCTGATGGATCTGTGCTTCTTCAGGTTAAGTGGATAGGAGCACAAACAGGCCATTCAGCCTCAAGCCTGTCCCATCATTCGGTCGGATTCTGGTTGATTCTTACTTCTTTGCCTTGGTTACAGATCCCTTCTATCCAAGTCTAATGTCAGTTAGTCAATCATAGGCCTACAGTGAACTCCAGCCTCAGCTTCTTGGAGGGAGAGTTTTAATTCCCGATGCCTTTTGTGTGAAGTACTGAGGTTATGCTCCCCTATTTGAAGAAAAGAGGGTTATGCTGTACTGATTTTTTTGATCACCTTAAACGTTCCCATTAGATTGCATCATGTTGGCGGCATGTACTGTACTAGGGCTGTGGGAATGACTAGTACTCAGCTGAAGGCTGATGGTGACCCGCTCTCTTACAGATTCTACATGAAAGAAGAGCCTGGTGTGAAAATCACAATGTCGACCCTTTGGTCTGGACCAACCAGCGAGTCATAAAATGGGTGCGAGAGATTGACCTCAAGGTAGGTGATCTGACTCATTCCACCTCCCTAGGGGACAGAGCTAGATAGAGTAGTGACCCATGTTAGGAACAGGATTTCTTTTAATTTCAAAAAGAGACTTTAATCATAATTAAAATATATATACAAAAGAAGGAAGTGCAAAAAAAACCCTTAAATTTGTGGTCTATACATTCAGTAGTGTAAACTTCAAAGAGAGAGAATAAAAAACACAAGCAAACATTGCACCATTGCCACTTACGTGGTTCCCCAAAGTGATACATTTTGATTGTTTCCAATCCAACTCAGCCCCTCCATGTGCGGAGGCAGAAAGAGCCTATACTGTGTTACTTTCCCCCCATAGAGGCTTAATGTTGGCTGCTCTGAGTTTCAGTGCATCGCTGAGCACGTGCTCCTGGGGCCTGGGCAGAGCCAGTTTGCAGCATCCCCTGTTAGAAGATGCTCTTGTAACAGGTGCACTTGGCATCCTCTTTCTGATCTTTGTAGCTCTGTCACCAGAAGGAGAGCACTCCTCACTTGGAGCACTGTGAGCAATTTTGCACGCCTTATCTAAGAAAGGATGTACTGACGTTGGAGAGGGTTCAAAGGAGGCTCACGAAAGTTATTCCAGGATTGAAAGGCTTATCATTTGAAGAGCGTTTGATGGCTCTGGGCCTCTACACACTGGAATTCAGAAGAATGAGGGGTGAATTCATTGAAAACTATCGAATGTTGAAAGGCCTTGATAGAGTGGATGTGGAGGGGATGTTTCCTATGGTGGGAGAGTCTAAGACCAGAGGACACAGCCTCAGAATAGAGGGGCATCCTTTTAGAATGGAGATGAGGAGGAATTTCTGTAGCCAGATAGTGGTGAGTCTGTGGAATTCATTGCCACAGATTGCTGTGGCGGCCAAGTCATTGGGTAAATTTAAAGCAGAGGTTGATAGATTCTTGATTAGTCCACAGAAGGAATACGGGGGGGGGGGAAGGCAGGAGATTGGAGCCAACAGGGAAATGGATCAGCCGTGATGAGATAGTGGAGAAGACTCAGTGGGCTAAATGGCCTAATTCTGCTGCTATATCTTCTGGTCTTATGGTCAGGATGAAGGTTGAAGGGTGATTTACATCTCACTACCAGCCCATTGGTTCTCAATGTCACAAAACTTGTGAAACCAAAATGGAGTAGTTGCCTATTCCATCCTCCTCCCCCTGCCATGAGATTTGTTATCATTTTCAGGTGGATTTAGGAGTGAAGCCAGACAAAAGCAGACAAGGGATTCTCATACAACTCTACAAAGGGGTCAGTTAACATGCATTCGACCTCGTTGCCATTTTTGTCTCTGTCTGGTCAATCAGAGCTCCCTCCCTCCCAAAAGACATTGCAGATCACTTCGCAAAAGTGCCTGAGGTCAGGCATCATCACATAGCTCCGCCGGAATCAGGGATGAGACACTTACTGCTTGTCTTCAGCTTGTGCCCACATCAAGGAGTCAGGCCGATAACCTTGGATGGATGTAGAGTCAGAACCATCAGGTTTATTACCACTGGCAAGTTTTGTGAAATTTGTTAACCTAGCAGCAGCAGTTCAATGCAGTGCATAATATAGAAGGAAAATAAATAAATTTCAGTATATGTATATTGAATAGATTAAAAATTGTGCAAAAACTGAAATAAAATATATTAAAAAGTGAGGTAGTGTTCACAGGTTCAATGTCCATTTAGAATCGGATGGCAGAGGGGAAGAAGCTGTTCCTGAATCGCTGAGTGTATGCCTTCAGGCTTCCGTATTTCTAAATGTTTCAGTTAGAATAGACTCTGCAGCTCCTTCACTGCTGCCAATGGTATCGAACAGCCCATTCCACACCCTGTACCTCAGCCTTCAGCCTGTGGCGGATACAGAGATGACTTGCATTTATGTAGTGGCCCATTTTATCCCCGGCACCCTCCAAGGTACCCACAATCAGGAATCATTGCAGCTTTGTAAATAGATATGACAATTAATTGGCACCTTGGAAATTCCCGCAAACAACAATAGACTAAACATTCTGCAGATCCTGTCTCAGTCCCGGCTTCCCCTGTCCCCAACACAAAGTGTTGGAGTTGATGGGGACTGTATACGGTGTCAACATATACCAGCATTCAATACTTCCTCTTGCACACACAACCAAATATGCTCCACTAGGAATAGTCATTTGGAACTGATGGAATGATGCAAGATGTAATTCGCCTCTTTTCTAAACCCACCCACCTTTTTTCACCAGATCTATCCTTCCCAAACATGGCTTCAGTTAGACTCGGTTAAATTACATGCTTGAGAAGTGCCTTGGGAGCTTTATTTTACCAACTGTCTGACATTGTTGAAAGTCATTCTTCAGATCTTGGGTCCAATCCTTCCTCAGAATTAAAGGCAGATTTCTTCTCCTTCGGCTTTCAACATCTTATTTTGTCCAACAAGCAATCTGCTGGAGAAACTCATTGGGTCAAGCAACAGGAGCACAGAGGCTACAAGTGCTGGAATCTGATGAAAGTGGATGGTAACCATGGATACCATTGAGGGCGAGGTGAAGGGCAGAAGAAATCAGATTGGGGAGAGGGGAGAGGGGATCTGGTGGGTAAAATGTGTGCATAGTCAGTGCAAATTTGCCCTTTCTTCCACTGGGTGCTGACGGACCAACCCTGGGTTTTTGACAGTTTGTGTTAATGTCTCCCATTTGTGGATTTCCTTTGAAATTAAACAATTCTGATGGGGTTAGGTGACAGTGAAATCAGGAACATGAGAGGTCAACCTACAATTTTAAAGATCAACTGATACAGGCAGTTCAGTGCCAATTACGGAATGTTAATTTTGCTTCTGATTGCATTTACCAACAGATGGATTTATGGATTAGAAACGCAGGGAGAACAACGTTCCAGCTGCTGTGCCGGGTTATGATGCTCTTGCAATTTTAATTTGCACCATTGGTAGTTAATGCAAGCAACATTGTCACTGATGTGTTTCTAATCTGATAATTCAGTGAAATCACACCTGTCTCTGAACTAACAGGTGCAAAGAATCCAGACCCTGCCGCCTCCCATCTTCCAGACCCTCATCAGAAGCTGTGTGAGCAGGAGAGGTAGAGAGCTGGAATTAGGCAGCGTTTTACCATTGCCTCTGGCCCACCCCCATTTGTGTTGTCAGGGTGGTCCGCCGTACTGGGGGCCGACACTCCAAACTTCTTCCTTCTCTCTTGCAACTGATGGGTCCCATTTGCTGGCTCTCTCTCTGAAGTCAAAATTACCTGTGTACGTGTACTGTGTAATGGGGTGGGCTGGTGATGAGGGACGTCAGATCCCGGCAGAAGTTCATATCACTGGATGCGAACTCAACCCCACTCGGGTGAGAGTGAACCTCCCCTCGGCTCAGAACGAGCTCTGATGTCACTTGCTTCCAGTGATGCTGTTGTAGGTCATTGTAGAGGATGGGTGGGGGGGGGGGAGGGGAGGACTTTCCTGCCTCCATCTTCTTGCTCTGCCTTCTCATCTTTTTTTTTCCCAGTCCAGCTGAAGAGTCCCAGCCCATAACATCGACCGTTTATTCATTTCCATAGATGCCACCCGATCTGCTGAGTTCCTCCAGCGCTTTGTGTGTCTTGCCATGGATTTCCGGCATCTGCAGGTTTTCTCCTGTGTGTGATGGAAGAACTCAGTAGGTTGAGCAGTATTCATGGGGTGGGAGGAAAATTTCAGGGTGAATTCCTGCTTCAGGACAGATTCCGGCACCTGCAGTCTCTTGTGTCTCCAATCTTCATGAATGTATTGATTTCTCAAAAAATCTGGACACTAATGGGCACCAAGATAAGATAAGCCAATATCACAACTGTTGTCCATTTAAACTTAACTGTCTTTATGTTTTCCTTTCACTTTAAATGTACTTTGCTCTTAATTGTCACTGGAGACCATTCAGACTACTTCAACAAGACCTTGCTGTCTGTGCTCCTCAGGAATATGCAGACAACCTTCTCAACAGTGGTGTCCATGGTGCAGTCCTCATCCTCGAACCCACCTTTAACTCAGAAACCATGGCAACGGCGCTAGGAATCCCCAGCAACAAGCACATTATCAGGCGACATCTCTTTGAAGAGCTGAACTTAATTGTCAACCCTGCCAGGTAGGCCTCAGTACCGTTGAGGTGCCAAAGGAGTCCGTTGGGGTAACAGCAGGAATAAATCAAATATTATTCAGCCTTACTGTGGTGGTGAAGTCTAAAATGCAGTTCAACAGAACTAGCAGATGGAATATTCTATAACAATACAAGCACTGGATCACGAATCTGATGATTCCTTTTTTCCTTTCAGTTGTCTGCCACCAATACACCTGCCTTTTGTTATGATTATTTTCCATAATCTACTCATCAATTATCAGTTATACCTTTCCCTCAGGTTTCACTGCATGAGAATGTTTTTACAGATTTAATGCAGTATTAGTTCTAATCCCGCTCTCCTTACTTGCCTTCAAGATCAGATCTACTAACTCACAAAAAGAACTAAAAATCGCCACATTTTCCAAATTTAGACTATCTGCCTGCTTTTCCCAGAAGCCTCATTACAGTTCATATGATGAATGAGGGAGAAGTTAACACAGGTACCTTCAGTCCTGTAGTTGGATTTATGTGCATCCCAGAGTATTCAGGTGAACATCTCCCCTACTGACAGCCCTGTGTCTGAGAGCCTAGATAACCTGTCTTTCAGTTGGTGCAAGTTGGCAGCCTATTCAGGGAGCTCAGTGGTGGACAGATGAGGGATTTGGAAAGAATCACACCTATGTAGGAAGAAACTGTCTCATGAAGTTAAGGTTGAAAAATAGTTTCTTGTCAAAATAGACGAACCTTTACCCTGTACTTAACCTGTGGCTTATCAATGCTTGATACCGAACAGGGAGGGTATTCATCATCGGGGAGGATAAGATCTCAAGGGTTTTGGTCTCAAGGGAATACGATTATAGAAACATAGAAAACCTACAGGACAAAACAGGCCCTTCGGCCCACAAAGCTGTGCCGAATATGTCCTTACCTTAGAAATTACTTAGGGTTACCCATAGCCCTCTATTTTTCTGAGCTCCATGTACCTATCCGGGAGTCTCTTAAAAGACCCTATCGTATCCACCTCCACCACCGTCGCTGGAAGCCCATTCCACACACTCACCACTTTCTCCGTAAAAGACTTACCCCTGACATCTCCTCTGTACCTACTTCCAAGCACCTTAAAACTGTGCCCTCTTGTGCTAGCCATTTCAGCCCTGGGAAAAAGCCTCTGACTATCAATACGATCAATGCCTCTCATCATTTTATACACCTCTATCAGGTCATCTCTCATCCTCCATCACTCCAAGGAGAAAAGGCCGAGTTCACTCAACCTAATCTCATAAGGCATGCTCCCCAATCCAGGCAACATCCTTGTAAATGTCCTCTGCACTCTTCCTATGGTTTCCACATCCCTCCTGTAGTGAGGCGACCAGAACTGAGCACAGTAATCCAAATGGGGTCTGACCAGGGTCCTATATAGCTGTAACATTACCTCTTGGCTCCTAATCTCAATCCCATGATTGATGAAGGCCAATGCACCATATGTCTTCTTAACCACAGTCAACCTGCGTAGCAGCTTTGAGCGTCCTATGGATTCAGACCCCAAGATCCCTCTGATCCTCCACACTGCCAAGAGTCTTACCATTAATACTATATTCTGCCATCATATTTGGCCTACCAAAATGAACCACTTCACACTTACCTGGGTTGAACTCCACCTGCCACTTCTCAGCCCAGTTTTGCATCCTATCAATGTCCCGCTGTAACCTCTGACACACTATCCACAATAGCCCCAACATTTGTGTCATCAGCAAATTTACTAACCCATCCCTCCACTTTCTCATCCAGGTCATTTATAAAAATCACGAAGAGTAAGGGTCCCAGAATGGATCCCTGAGGCACACCACTGGTCACCGACCTCCATGCAGAATGTGACCCGTCTACAACCACTCTTTGCCTTCTGTGGGCAAGCCAGTTCTGGATCCACAGAGCAATGTCTCTTTGGATCCCATGCCTCCTTACTTTCTCAATAAGCCTTGCATGGGGTACCTTGTCAAATGCCTTGCTGAAATCCATATACACTACATCTACTGCTCTACCTTCATCAATGTGCTTAGTCACATCCTCAAAAAATTCAGTTAGGCTCTTAAAACTCGACCTGCCTTTGACAAACCCATGCTGACCTATTCCTAAACATATTATGCCTCTCCAAATGTTCATAAATCCTGCCTCTCAGGATCTTCTACATCAACTTACCAATCACCGAAGTAAGACTCACTGGTCTGTAATTTCCTGGGCTAACTCTATTATAATATATATCTAGCAGATTCTCACTAAGCCCACCAATAACTTACCTCGCCAAACCTTCCAGTGCGATAACCTACTATCCCTCCTCCCTGCCACCCACATGATCCAACCCCTACCCCTTATAGCTCCACCGCATCCCCAAACTTCCGCACCCCTACGCCATAATGTGATATGCCAAGCCAATAACCCACTGCCCCAGTGCAGAGTTCTACCTGCTAATAATCCATCTCTTACATTTCCCAACCGTCCAGCTTCATAATGAGAACACAGTGACAAATCCTACAAGGTCAAAATGCATGGCTTCTGCCCTGTTCACCTTGTAACCACCTACTCAGGCTCCCACGACTCGCATTCTCACTCCCCAACCTCCCAATCCCCATGTACCTCACCCCTACACCACCCCTCCCACCCACATAACCCATCCCCATTACTCCTACCTGTCCGTGACTTCATGATGTTCCAAGAGCATTCTCATTATGAAATACTGCACACCAGTTCGAAAGGAGGCAGACTCTCTGTCACTCGACTGGATAACATTTAGTCACATATTTCCCCTCTCCCATTGCCCATACTCTTACAAGCAAAAGAAGAAACTGCTTGAAGGAAATGATAAAAAAAAATACACTCTTTAATGCCCCGTGACATTTCCTACCCACTGTTCCACACATCAGACACATCCCAGGGGAGTGCTGGGAGCTGGGCATCATGTTGCACAAAATAGGTTAGAAGTCAGTGGTTTATTAATTGGAGTGTATTCACTGTTCCCTCTAAGCTGTGCAGGTGCATGGGGGCACAGTAACTAAAATGTTCCCATGCACATAGTTTTTATAGCGCAGCTGGAATTTTCTTTTATATAATATTAATATAATTGTTTAAATATGCTAATATAATTTTTAATCTTTGTTGATATAATTGTGAAATTCTCTGTAATTAATTATGTGTTAAGGAATATAATACTTAAATTTTCTAAATGATAAACATGCTACAACCTTTACTTTGAAACATTCGGGAACTTCAATGTATTTACATTGTCAGTGTTTCAAATTACAACACTGTTACAAATTGTAACAATAAACACAGAATGGAAGTCAGTAGCTCATTGTTAATAGACCACCAGCCTGTTGAATGCCGACACCATCTAGTCAAAATATTTACTTTTTCCATTGTGCCTGTCAGATGTTTTGACTGCCTGACATCATTTACATGGGTTGTGAGTTGTGGTTTGTTGTATGACTGCCAAAAAATACTCAGCTACTATTACAAACGACGACAAAAGTGTTGCCTTAAAATATCACAGCAGTACTGAGATTTCAAATTTGTCATTTCTGAGAAAGTTAAGATCGGTTCAATTAAGACGTTCACTCATATGTTGAACTAAGTGCTTAGCAATGAAGAATTTGAAGAAATGTCAATTCTTGTTGACATTGTTAGAACATTTCAAGCTTCGAGTGCTGACTGAAAACTTGGATTCAGTCTTATGTATTCAATCAAATGTAAACCCAGAAACAGACCAAAAGTGGAACATTTGGATGATCTAATGAGGATTAAGGCATATCGTTCATCTAGATATGGAATTAATCTGGGCGGTGTTTGTAGGCAATAGGTTTGTAATAAAGACAGATGGAAAAAAAAAGCTTAAGAAATGCGAAACATTTCCTTTGTTGTACTGTATTTCATTACGTTGTTGTTGAGTGCCATTTGGTCATTAACAACTCATGGTGACCCTATGGATAGTGTAGCTGTCCATAGTGTTCTCGTGGGAAGATACGGAAGTAGATTGCCGGGCCTTTCTTCCGCGCAGATACTGCTGCTGCCCAGATTGGGACTCGGCTGGATTCGAACCTTGGACCATCTGTCTCAAAGTCCAGTGCTGATGCCATTACACCACCAGCCAGCCCATATTTCATTATACCCTTCAATTAGTAAATAAAATCAAAAGTATGTGATTTTTCAATTTTCGTTCTAAATTTTCATAGTATGCGTGTTACAAAAATAAAACATTTAATAGTTGGTCTGTGCAGCTGTAAAGAAAAATTAGAGGGAACATTGGGTGTATTATACTGTGCAATATGTGTTGAGGTATTCTGTTGTTCAGTTATTTAAGCATTTTAACACTGTGAGGCCACAGGTGTGAACCCACAGCTTAACCAGGGGAAATGGTTGGTGGAGAGAGATCACAAATTGACAGGTGGTTGCAACTTTCCAAGCTATAAAAGACCCACAGAGGTACCTGGCTTGCCTTCTGTCAGGTGCATATCTTTGAGATAGGACAGGCTATCACATCCATGCAAGCCGCCAGGTTGTTGTGCTAAATAAATAGTTCACTCATTGCTTCGTGCAGAACAACCCGAACCCACAACATGTGACTGAAGTCTACAGCATGTGACTGATTCCAGGTCCTCTGAAAGAGAGCAGTGAGACTCTCGGCTGTAAAAGAATTGGTGCAGACAAGAACACACTGCAGGTATTGCAGTATCTCATACCCCACAAGCAAATGAGAGTAAAATAATTAGGGTGTTGCATAAAGACATAATGGCAGAAATTAGGAGAAGAGCAGCAGACACAGGCAGAATCCTAACTCTTTCATATTCCCCACCAAGCAGCACGCCACCCTGAGCTGGAAATACACCACCAGCATTAGGCATCACCCACTCTAGTTCCTGGAATTGCCAACCAGCAACACCATGGGTTTATCTTCACCAGAAGGACCGTGGTAGCTCAAAGCCACCACCTTTTCAGGGACAAAATGGACGAGCAATATATACTGACCAGACTAGCGGCATCCAGATGCCAAGAATTGAATAAGTAAGAAGGGGCCCCAGTCACAAGAGATTCTACAGATGTTGGAGATCTGGATCAAAAACACACACACACAATGCTAGAGGAACTCAGCACTTCAGCTGGTGGGTAAAGGCTTTCCCAAGAAGTGATTGTATTGTTAGCATGGCAGCATAGATTTTAGCTCAGGAAATCCTCCCTAGGTGGGGAACTCCGACCTAGTTGGATTCAGACCCTATCTCGGCCCGAACCATCGACTGTTCATTTCCCTTCATGACCTGCTGAGTTCCTCTAGGATTTTGTGTGCGTCAAAAGAACCCAGTACCAGGACTGTTTTTCCCTCTAGTGCACTGGAATTCATGCCAATCATGCCTTTGTTACCCCTAGACTCTGCTGTTCCCATCATCTCCCACCTTGCACTCTTCACAGCTTTGCGTTATCTCATTTACCCTGCCAGCTGTGTCCCAAAATATTCCAGGTTCCATTTGCTTATCACCCTTCTGGACATTAACCTCCACTCACTCCCAGTCCAGCAAAATGTTGCTTCTAAAACTCTCCTCCTCCTGTTAAATCCCATCAGGCTGTCACCATGTATAACCTCCAGCACCTCCTCAGCCCAAACTCACTCCTCTGGGGATGGCCTCTGATAAGCTCCAATCTGGTTTGCTCCTCCATTGGCCAGCCATGTCTTCAGTTGCCTAGAGATCAAGCTCTTGAATTCCCTCCCTAAAAAATCTCTCCGTTCCCTACAGCTCATTCCTCACTGAAGATCATCTTGAAACCTACCCCTTCAGCCACGCTGTTGATGTTCAGTCCTTCTCTCTCCTTTCATGGCTTCTTGTCAGACTTCATTTGAATCATCAAGGCATGGGAAGTTACGGACCAGGTGCGGGTAAATGGGATTAGTATACAGGGGTCGAAATGGTCATGGTGAGCTGAAAGGTTTGTTTCTTCTGCTATAGGACTCTTTGATGCTCTGCACGCCTTCACTGTGTTAAAGGTGTTACACAATTACAAATTCTTATTGGATGTTGCAGTGTTATAACTTCAAGCATTCACAGATTAAATAAAGCACAGGTTAAAAGTCCAGGATTGAATTCCCATTCTGCAGAGCCAAATGTACTTTGCAGTAGTAACTCTGCTTCTGAAATCCAGATTCACTGAAGTCAATGGAACCAAGTTTCAGAAGTGGAGTAGAAAGTGTGATTACTATTATGTAGGACATCAGCACTGCAGAACTGGAAGGCAATACTCAGCAGTTTTCTTTTCTGCACTGACCCCATCCTGCCCATGTACATCACCAAAGTAACTGTCAGTTCAATGCTAATTAGTGCTAAATTGTGGACCTTTTTGTGCTTTGAGATGCAGCCTGTTTGGAAATAGATCAGGGCTGGGAAAAGTGTCCTAATTCTGTCATGTGCCTGGCAATTAATGGCAGATTAGTAACAATTCAGTCCTCACACTTTACTGGAGAATTTGTTAACTTGTGGCGCTGTTGAACCTTAACAGACACAACTCTTAGCACCTCGACTGCCTTTTGGGGGATTTTGTTTTAACTTCTTGTTGTAACGGTACAATAGGCCCAGTGGAGAATTATGCAATAGACTACTTTCATAGAGTGATCACCACCCACAATTGAGATCGATGAAGGTGTTCTGCCTCATTCTTTCACCCAGAGAAATGCAACCAGTATCGTAAATAGTTCTTTGATCTACTGTCCCTTTACTTACAAATAACATATCTATATAAAGGCAAAGACTTTGATCTAACATTCCTTTCTCTATAAATGATATTATCTATATAAAGCCATTGGTCAGACTGCACTGGAGTACTGTGAGCAGTTTTCTGGACTTCCTCTAAGAAAAATTGTGCTGGCATTGGGTCCAGTGGAGGTTCACAAGAGTGAAAGGGAGACTAAGTCATCGGATATATTTCAAGCAGAGTTTGACGGATTCTTGATTAGTAAGGGTGGCAATGGTTACTGCGAGAAGGCAGAAGAATGGGAGTCTGCTCTGCCATTCTATCAGAATCTGCTCTTGTAGAATAGCAGAGCAGACTTGAATGAGCCAAATGACCTAATTCTACTCCTTTGTCTTATGGTCTTATAAAAATACTCTAAATGTTATAAAATGTTCCTGGCGCAAAATGTGGTCTTCTGTCTCTCACCTGGATAACAAAGGGCTTCCACTTATATAGCACCTTTTGCATCCCTGGTGTAGCCAATGAACATTGTTTTGCACTGGAGAAATTTCTGATTCATGGGTGATCACAATGGCTATTTTTCAACGTACGTGGTCCTGCCAACCGGAATGCTGGAATGGGATGAGTGACCAGGTTGCTGAGGATCAGATCACCAGTGAGTCCTACGGTCTTTGTCATACTCTTCAGCCATCTGATACTGCGATGCAAGACCAACAACAACCAGCCTTCATTAACTCGGACCATCCAAGATAATGGCAGGCATTTTGTCTCCAGATATCATCTACATACTGTAGCTAAGAAATCAACTTCTTCACTGTGTACCCTTCCATGGCAGTAGTTACTTGGTTTCAAAGATGAAGTGAAATGGTTCTGGATAGATACTGATGAAAGAGGAGATGGACGTCTTTGACCATCAGCACAGAGACTTTATAAAGACTGTGATCTTTCATCACATCAACTTAGTTCAATATTTCTCATTCCTCCTTGAATTCGAATCAGTAACAATAATCAATCTGTTACTGCCTTTTGTTGGAAGTAAAGGGGGGTCAGTTTGTTCAAAGTGGTAATGTAATAAGACAGTGGAGATTGGCTGCCATTCTTGCACTCTTCCCAATAATAAAATCCATTGATGGCAACAATCAGCTGGGATGTGTGTCAACCAGTAAAAGTGTTCCTGTTCTTACTGTGATACACATGATAACTCTCTATCCTAATACCTTCTCAGAGTACGTAAAGGAATTAGTGCAGTGACTATAACCCTCTGCCAGAAAACTCAGGGACACAACAGAATGAATTCTTTCCCATTCTGCTGTGAATTCCTGTGACTATTATTCACACTGTGAGCTGTTTGATTTCCCATTGTAGCTCCTCATTTGCAAAAGTTACTACTCACCTGAGCTACACTGGAAACACCTCCCAACCTGTGATCTGTACCACCAATCTCCTCTCTTTCCTGGATGCTACCTGGCCTGCTGAGTTCCTCCAGCATTTTATGTGTGTCGATCTGTACCACCAAGACAGACTGGGCAGAAGACACGTGGAAAAACCACTCCCTGAAGATTCCCCTCCAAGTCAAGCACGTCAGCCTGACTTGTAAATACATCACCAGTCCTTCATTGCTGATCCTAAATCCCAAACTCTCCCCAAAAGCACTGGCTGAGTACTTTCATCAGATGGAGTTCAGTATCCAACCTATACCAGTCATAGAAGAAAGTGACTCACTACCACAAGGTAATTAGGGATAGGCTATAAATGCTCTCCTTATCAATGATGGACAAACCCTGATAAATAAATGAAAAGAACCCCCTGAACAACACACTCACAGTTCCCGTAATCCAGGTCCCGTTCCTTCCGTCATTGCTGTCTGTTGGAGTTGTCATGTTCTCCCTGTGATCACATAACGATTCATCCAGGTGCAAATCATAAACAGAAGAGATTCTGTAAATCCAGAGTAACACACACAAAATGCCGGTGGAACTCAACAGATCAGGCCACATCTGTGGAGAGGAATAAAAAGTCACTGCTTCGGGCCGAGACCTTTCATCAGCACTGGAAAGGGAAGTCCTGCTTTCTTCCCCCTTCCTGTCCAGTCCTGATGAAGGGTCTTCAGCCTGAAACATTGACCGTTCACTCCTCTCATTGACTTGCTGGGAGCCTTCAACATTTCCTGCATATTCCTGGAGGTGCTCAGGTTTTCCTCCCATGTCCCAAAGGTGTGCAGCTTAATAGGTTAATAGGTTAGTTGACAACTGTAAGTAACTCCTGGAGTGATTTACCCCACAGGGGTGTGTAGAATCTGGAAGGAGTTGGAAAAATGGGGGCAGAATGGAATGGGATGAGTGTAGCATTAATGTAAATTGGGGCTTGATGATCGACGTGGAATTGGTGGGATAAGTTTGCCTCTTTCTGTGCTGTGACTGTGCATTTCCATAGAAACCTTCTGGTACCCCACATGTGACCGAAGTCAGGTTAAAGCAATGGTTTCCCCAATTTTAACATGGAACGGATGTGTAGGATTTCTCTCAGCCATCCCCTCGCCACCCCGGCATGAACCTGGAGACATGGAGGATCATAGCATATTTAAATTTCTCTGCACGGTCACCCACCCGTAGACAGTGGGACGAGGAGGAGGCCAGCAAGCAGGACTGGGGTACTGGCACGAGGGTGTACTGTCCGCAGCATACAACACGCTGCTGGAGGAGGTAGCCTCGGGGGTCTCCAGGAGGTGCCAGCTGTGAGGAGAGTGTGAAAATAAAGCACCCACCCAAGGTAGTTCAGGTCATTCTGTGCCTCTGCTCTATCTCACTGCCGGCTTTAGTGATGTCCGGGTATCGCCATTTCCTGGTTAAAATCTCACTGTGGTGCTAATTCTGTCTGTGCTGTGGTTTTGGATCGGGAAGGTTTCTGTTTCCTGGATGAGAGTTCAGCAGGAACTGTGAAGCTCTAGTGCATCGGTCACCCCTCCATCTTCACACAGGCTGCAATGGGTTAAAAAATCAGGTCTTGAGTGGTTGGCTACTCGTATTTCTGATTTTTATGACTTAGAAGGAGGGCATTTGGCCCATCAAACCTATACTAGTTCATGGAGAAATTTCCTCTCTTCTACTGCCTCTCTGGCACCCCGCACTATTTCTCCCAGCCACCTGCGCCGGGGCAATTTAGAGTTGCCCCTTAACCGCCCACCGGGCGTGGGAAGAAGCCAGGGCACTTGGGGGAATCCTTGACCAGTCACAGGGTGAGCGTGCAGGTGGCACGCGGGCAACCACAGGGGCCAGGATGAAACCCGGATCAGTTGCAGCTGTCTCTACCACCAGCAATGTTCTTGAGCTGTGCTGTTCAGCCACAGGATGCCAAACTTAAACCTGTCCGTGCAGAGATGGAATCCTGCTTGAATAGCACTCCTGCCTGGTCAAAAGCTGATAGACTGATGAGATCAGCTTTGATTATCACCGATCAGATAAAGAACAATTCTCCATATATACTAGAGCAACATAGATAAGAGGCGGACTGATTGAAGTTCACAAAATAATCAGCATACCTCGTTAGCGAGGACCAGAAAACACTTGTTTAAACAGTGTGTGAAAAAAAACCCAGCCCGATGTTAGGCTGTTATTAGATAATAAGGGGCAGGCGAGAGTTGAGGTACAGAGATGACGTGTTGGAAAATGGCAAGCGGTAATGGAAACACAGAACCTCAGGGGCCAGCAGTTTTTAATTCTATGTCAATTCTGCATATCCATGCAAATTCGGAAAGCTGCTGAAAGTAAGATTCCTCCATTCCTGTCATTCAGTGTGAATATTCATTCTGACATTTGCTTTTTTAATATTTGGCTGAAATGATAAGAATAAATTAGTACTGGGACCCAATTCTGAAGGAGCATGCAAAACTGCATGAGATGGAGCATACTTCGACTCTCGAACTCCCATTTAACAGAAATGATTAGATTATTGGGAACATTACAAATCTCCAGTATGCTTCTAACAAGAAGCTTCAACTCTATCAGCAGAAGCTCTCTCAGACCCCAGCAGACTGCCAGGGGCCATAGTTCATTGAATCAGCTCCTCTCAACTTTGGCAGTCCTTTCTAATCCACTCAGTCACACATTTTTATTCCTGAGTGTCTCCATACAGAAAGTTAAATGCGGTGCAACAGTTTTATTCATTTTCTCTGAGAACTTAATAACACAGCTTCTTCCTGATTTTGTTAAAGCTGATTAGATTTAACTGTCTGACTGCTCCAGATTTTGCTTTCCCATCCAGCAGCCAATGGGAAAGGTGCAGCCTGTCATGTGGTTTGCTGAATCAGCAAGTCAGGTTTCCCTCTCTTCGGCTGTATAATCTTGGTGAAGCTCGAACTGGGACTGCTCTCCAATGCTGCAAAGCTATAGCATGTGAGTCTCTCCATAAAGGCATAAGGCATAGGAACAGAATTAGGCCATCCAGCCAATTGAGCCTGCTCCATCATTCCACCATGGGTGATTTATTATCCCCCTCAACTCCATTCTCCTGCCTTCTCCCCTCACCATTGATACCCTGACTAATCAATAACCTTTCAACATCTGCTCTCAGTATGCCCAATGACTCGGCCTCCACAGCCGCCTATGGCAACGAATTCCACAGATTCACCATCCTCTGGCCTTCTGAGAATCCAAGTAAACAACATCCAATGACTCTCCTTTGTCCATCCTGCCTGTTATTTCCTCAGAGAATTCCAACAGATTTGACATGAAAGATTTCCTCTTCAGGAAACCCTGCTGGCTTTGGCCTATTTCATCATACCCCGAGCACTCATCCTTAATAATGGAATCCAGCATCTTCCCAATCACTGAAGTCAGGCTAACCAGATTATAATTTTTTCTCATCTGCCTCCCCCTCTTAAAGAGTGGAGCGACATTTCCAATTTTCCAGTGCCTCAGAACCATTCAAGAATCTAGTCATTCTTGAAAGATCATTAGTAATGCTTTCACAATTTCTTCAGCTACCTTGTTCAGAACCCTCAGGTGTATTCGATCTGGTCCAGGTGGCTTACCCACCTTCAGATCTTTCAGTTTCCCTTCTCCCTAGTAAAAGCAACTGCACTCACTTCTGCACCCTGACATCTCTGGGGATGTTCTGTCCGCTGGCAGTTCCGCATTGTGTCACGTCTCCCTATGTGTTCATGGGCCAGTTGCTCTTTGAGTAAAATAAGGTCCCATGTGTAGGATTGAGGGCAAGTGGCCATTTGCTGTTTGCCCAGGAAGGAACACGAAGCCAAATGATAAGGGCTTTGTGGACTTTCCTTTGAGTCATGCCATGTTTTTTTAAATCCATCCAATCGGTCAGGAGAACAGAATCTCACAAAAAAAAACAAAGCAGCAAGATTAATTTCTGGTTGGATAGAATTAAAAGGTTGGGAAGTTATAGTAGGTCTATAGAGGACCTTAGTTAGATCACATTGAACACTGCAAACTGTTGTGGTCTAGATAGTATTATCTAAATAATAGATAATTATTATCTATTAATAGTAATTAATAGGAGGAAAAGGAGAGGATGACGATGCGATGCAGTGTGCGCGGCCGCTCCGGAATGATATCTGTATTTATTAAGTAGGGGACCGTGCACAATTCTGATTTGGTGGAGACGGATGTGAGAGTGCGGAGGAACATCTGGAGAAACTTCTGAAATGCCAGCTTTGCTGCCGCTGCTACTGTGCGATCGAGAATCTCCAGAGGAGTAGGCCCCTGAGTCCTCAGCTTTGCGTGTTTCAGCGGCCGGGACAAGATCGAAGGCGCTCGGCAGAGGATGGCGCTTGGGAGGCTGTATCGGAGGGGCTGGTCGGAGGCTCGAAGTTTTCGGACGAACTCAGTCGCCTGTGGTCGGCTGCTTCCAACTCATCGGCAGTTGTCAGTATTCGGTGCCTGGAGGTTTATGGCAGGGGAGTTTCTCCTTTTTGCCGCCTGCTATCGGGGACTATAGGAGTCGATCGGGACTTCAGACCTTTTTTTTACCGTGCCCATGGTCTGTTCTTTATCAAATTATGGTAATGTTTTTGCACTGCTGAAACTATATGTTATAATTATATGGTTTTGTCAGTGTTAGTCTTTGGTCTGTCCTGTTTTTGTGTGATATCACTCTGGAGGAACATTGTATCATTTCTTAATGCATGCATGCATTTCTAAATGACAATAAACGAGGACTGAGTGTCCTCATAATCTAATCTAATCTATGAAAAATAAATATAACTCCTGGAGAAAATGCAAATAAATATTGGAATCAAAATCAGGTTTAATTTCACTGGCATATGTCATGAAATTTGTTAACTTTGCAGCAGCAGTACAATGAAATACAGGATAAATATAGGGAAAAAGTGTGAATTTTCTAAGTATATATGTACTGATGCAGCCAGTTAAAACACTCTCCATAGTACAGCTATAGAAATTTGCGAGTGTTTTGGGTGACAAGCCAAATCCCCTCAAGCTCCTGATAAAATGTAGCAGCTGTCTTGCCTTCTTTATGGCTGCATCAATATGTTGGGACTATGTTAGATACTCAGAGACATTAGCACCCTGGAACGTGAAACTGCTCACTTTCCCGTTCTGCTCTCCCTATGAGGACTGGTGTGTGTTCCCTCATTTTGCTCTTTCTGAAGTCCACAATCGACTCGTTGATTTTACTGACGTTGAGTGCAAGCTTGTCACCTGGACACCGCTCAGCTAGCTGATATACCTCACTCCTGTACGCCCTTTGGTCGCCTTCTGAGATTCTGCCAACAATAGTTGTATCGTCAGCAGATTTAGAAATGGCATTTGAGCCGTGCCTAGCCACACAGTCATGGGTGTAGAGAGAGTAGAGCAGTGGGCTAAGCACACATCCCTGAGGCGCATCAGTGTTGATTGTCCACAAGGTGGTGATGTCAATTCCAATCCACACAGTCTTCCAGTTAGGAAGTCAAAGATCCAGTTGCAGAGAGGTACAGACACCCAGGTTCTGCAGCTTTTCAACCTGGACTGTAAGAATGATGGTGTTAAACGCTGAGCTGTAGTCAATAAAAAGCATCCTGACATAGGTATTTGTATTGTCCAGGTGGTCCAAGGTTATGTGGAAGGCCAGTGAGATCACGTCCACCGTAGACCTATTGTGGAGATAGGAAAATTGCAGTGGATCCAGGTCCATGCTGAGGCAGGAATTGATTCTAGCCCTGACTAACCTCTCAAAGCATTCCATCATCATAGATATGTGTGCTGCTGGACGATAGTCAATAAGACAGCTCACACTGCTCTTCCTGGGCACTGGAATAATTGAATTGAGTTGAATTGACTTTATTACTTACATCCTTCATATACACGAGAAGTAAAAATCTTTACGTTACATCTCCATCTAAATGTGCAGTGTGCAGTTTATAGTAATTTATAATAAATAGCATGTACAACAGGACAGACAATGTGTCAGCACGAGTTAATCAGTCTGATGGCCTGGTGGAAGAAGCTGTCCCTGAGCCTGTTGGTCCTGGCTTTTATGCTGCGGTACCATTTCCCGGATGGTAGCAGCTGGAACAGTTTGTGGTTGGGGTGACTCGGGTCCTCAGTGATCCTTCGGGCCCTTTTTACATACCTGTCTTTGTAAATGTCCTGAACAATGGGAAGTTCGCGTCTACAGATGTGCTGGGCTGTCTGCACCACTCTCTGCAGAGTCCTGCAATTGAGGGAGGTACAGTTCCCATACCAGGCAGTGATGCAGCCAGTCAGGATGTTCTCAATCATGCCCCTATAGAAAGTTCTTCGGATTTGGGGGCCTATACCAAACTTCTTCAACTGTCTAAGGTGAAAGAGGCACTGTTGTGCCTTTTTCACCACACGGCGGTATGTACAGACCATGTGAGATCCTCGGTGATGTGTATGCCAAGGAACTTAAAGCTGTTCACTCTCTCAACCTCAGATCCATTGATGTCAATGGGGGTTATACCCATTCCTCCTGTAATCCACAACCAGCTCCTTTGTTTTTACGACATTGAAGGAGAGATTCTTTTCTTGACACCACTGTGTCAGGGTGATGACCTCTTCTCTGTAGACTGCCTCATTATCATTTAGGCCAATCAGTGTAGTGCCATCAGCAAATTTAATTAGCAGATTGGAGCTGTGGGTGGCGACATAGTCATGGGTATACAGAGAATAAAGGAGGGGGCTTAGTACACAGCCCTGAAGGGCATCTGTGTTGAGGGTCAGAAGGGCAGAGATGAGGGAGCTCACTCTCACCATCTGACAGCTATCTAACAGGAAGTCCAGGATCCAGCTACACAGGGCAGGGTGAAGGCCGAGGTCTCTGAGCTTCTTGTCGAGCCTGGATGCAACTATGGTGTTGAATGCTGAACTGTAGTCCAAGAACAGCATTCTCACATAGGCATCCTTCTTCTCCAGATGTGTAAGGACGGTGTGTAGAGCTGTGGCTATTGCGTCATCTATAGAAACATAGAAACGTAGAAAATAGGTGCAGGAGTAGGCCATTCGGCCCTTCGAGCCTGCACCGCCATTCAGTATGATCATCCAACTCAGAACCCTGAACCAGCCTTCCCTCCATACCCCTATCTGTTGGTTGTGTTGGTAGGCGAATTGTAGGAGGTCCAGTGTGGGTGGTAGCATACTGCAGAGATAGACCTTGACCAGCCTCTCAAAGCATTTGCTTATTATTGAGATGAGTGTGCCAGAACATCAGTTATTCAGCCGTGTTACCTTGGTCTTTTTAGGTACCAGAACAATGGTAGATGTTTTGAGGGCACTCTACATTGGGAGAGGGAGAGTTTAAAAATGCCTGTAAACACACCTGCCAGTTGTGCCGCGCACATCCTGAGTACTCTTTCCTGGGATGCCGTCCGGTCCCGCAACCTTGCGACTGTCCGGATCTGAGAAATTATAACTTTAGGGAAAGACTGAAGTGTTTCGTTGAGAAGATTAAACTGAAGGGGGTGTTAATGACTGAAAAAGGTTTGTAGGTGCAGACATGGGGAAGTTGTTTTGACTTGTGGGTGAGGCCAGAAGTGGGGCCCTTCAATGTTAGATCACCACAAATAAATTCAACATGAAATTCAGCCAAAATATATGTACTTAGCTAGAGGTTGGATTGGAGTGTGGAGCTCGGAATTGTAGAGGGCAGTTGAGAAGTGTCAATGTATCAATAGAAACTGAGTGAGTATATGAGGCAGGAAGAGGAACTGGTAATGTTGGAGGGGTTTGATAAAGTAGTCTGGGAGAAAATTCATATGCAGGACATGACCCTTTAAAACAAAATGACTGTTTCTCTGATGTAAGTGTATTCTGGTACTTTTAGTAGCCTACATGATACATCTGTGTAGACATTTTAATAAACCTACAAGTCATTCCCCATGTAACCAACTGATTGTCTATAATTCTCATTCAAGATTTATTATAAATTCCTGATATTGCAATTCTGACTGAACCTGATTTAAAAATTATTGAAAGTTGGACATTTTTGCCCACCTGTGCTGTTCCAGAATGGCATGCCCTGTGAATTTCACTCACCACTCTAGTTACCCAAAATATAAGGCCTAGAAATCATCTTGTGCAATACAGTGGCATCCAGCAGTGTGCAATAATGCTGGTACCACTTCCACGTATGTCAATTCAGATCCTCGTATGCATGACTCATGCAGAAGCAGGCTCTCACTATGTTTACAGCCCGCTTTAGTGAAGCCCGTGCACCTTGTATTAAGTTGCTGATGTTTTGAGATCATTTTCAATTGAAACTGAATCACACTAGACATATAATGCTCCACTATAAAATTGCTAGGCCTGATATTTTGGATAAATAAAGTAAATTAAAGGTGATGGAGTAGCCTCCGATAACTGGCTCGGGCACTCAGTGTAAGGAATAGTCTTACCATGAAATGTCCCATCCCTCTCACAATTCCAACCCTAATACCCTTGATTGCAAGTCTAACTCTGGCCCCTCCTCGCCTCTCTGATGATCGCTCGCCTGACCCCACCACCCCGTTCAAACCGTCAGGCTTGCTAGTTGACCCCGCCCCCCCACCAACCATTACCGCCCAATCTCAGCCAAGACTTACCTTCTCCCCAGCAACATCCAGCCCTTCACTCTTGAGTGTTCTCTGCATTCGCGTGCTCTCAACATTCTCCAACCCGACAGCTCTAATCTTCTCCAACACCCACAACCCCCGCCCCCAACCGCCCAACACATCTCCATAATTCCAACCTGATCTTTACCCAACGTGCCCTAACCTTCACTTATTGTCCAACCCTCAACAATACCTAACTGGGAGTCCAAACGTCATCGCCTCCCAGTTGTCTCTTTGGTAAGATAGGAACCTGTGTCTGTACTTGACTATGTCTGCTTAACTCTATGAGCTGCTGGTGAATTTGCAGTATGAAGCGCAGTGGACATGAACTTAACCATGCAACTACTTCAAGTGAAATTGAGGGAGCATTAGCAGCTGCTTCAGATGACCTTGTTTGATCTCACTAAAACCTTCGACCCCATCAAGTTCAGCTGCCCCAAAAAAAATATTTGCAGAGACAACGTAACCCGATGCTGGCTCTCTTTGTAGAACAGGGACGGAGTAATCCAGGATGGTGTCTGCAGGCAACGTCACTCATAAACTGTTCCATGTTGGTCTGCTTGAACCAGGAGAACAGATAATAAAATGCCTCACAATCTATCTTGCACGAAATTGAACTTTAAACTAGTTTGCTGCTCACTTGTAGTGCATATACCAGCCCTGAAGGGTAACAAGGACTGACAGAGATAAATGGCACCATTTACAAGTACATACACCCGAAGTGATTATAGTTTCAAGACTGATTTGATGGTATTTTTGGATCCATAAAGTTTGGCTTGGTGCGCCAGCAACAAATAGCAAAGGCTATGGAATTATTTAAATCTGCTCCTTGCTGGAGGATCACCTTGGTTTTACAACGCAGCATCAATCAAAGAGACAACTTTTAAGTCAGATAACAGAGTTATAGATACCTTGAATATATTATCCCTGGAGGAAGGAGAGAAAAACGCTGAAGTTAGGGAAGAGGGAACCCATTAGAAATTTGCTAGAGGAAGTGCTTAAGGACAAACAGTGGCAGTGTAGACACTTGTAATCCTAAATATCGCACAGGTAAAAGTGGAGGAAACAGGATCTTTGTCTGAGTTTATTGCTGGGACCTGGCCTCAAATCCAAACAGAGATGAGCAGATGAGCACTCTTAGCCACTACTAGTTCAGGTTTCCAAATGACTGATGTGAACGAGCACCATGTCACCCATATTCATTGAATGGTACTGCTCTGATATGGAGCATGATATTTGGGTGAAGTAAAAGCTCTCCTTTGCATCTGCGTGAGTCAAACGTCAGCATTTTGCAAAGACAATTGATAGGAAAGGATTTTAAGAATACTTTCTCTCCCCCCACCCCCACCACCACTATCAGATTAGTGAACAGTCCATGAATATTACCTCGGTATTCATCTTTTACAAGACTTTATTTTGTAACATCATAATTTTTATGTCTTGCACTGTGCTGCTGCCACAAAACATCAAATCTCATGACATATGTAATTAGGTAATAAACCTGATTCTGACAGAGAGTTTTGGGCTGAAGGCAGGCGAATGGAACCAGCTTGGGAGAGGCACCTTGGTCAATATGGACGAGTTGGGCCAAAGGGCCTGTTTCCATAGCAACATGCACAGAATGCTGGAGGAGCTCAGCAGGTCAGGCAGCGGCTATGGAAAAGAGTAAATAATCGACGTTTTGGGCTGAGACCCTTCTTGAGGACGGAGAAGGAAGGGGGAAGATGCCGGAACAAAAAGATGGGGGGGAGGGGAAAGAGGCTTGCTGGAAGGTGATAGGTGAAGCCAGGTGGGTGGGAAAGGTCAAGGGCTGGAGAAGAAAGAATCTGATAGGAGAGGAGAGTGGACCCTAGGAGAAAGGGAAGGAGGAGGGGACCACAGGGAAGTAAAAGGAAGGTGAGAAGAAGTGAAAGGTCAGAGTGGGGAATAGAGGGGTGGAATGCAAGAATTAGTTTACTGGAAGGAAAAATCGAAATTCCTGCCATCAGTTTGGACGGTACTCAGACGGAATATAAGGTGTTGCTCCTGCAATCTGAGAGTGCCTCATCTTGGCCCAAGAGGACGCCGTGGATCAACACGTCAGAATGGGAATGGGAATTAAAATGTTTGGCCACCAGGAAGTCTTGCTTGTGGTGAATGGTGCAGAGGTTCTCGACAAAGCAGTCCCCCTATTTATGACAGGCCTTTTTCCATGTTGTGTGACTTGATGACAGTGATTGCTATGACAGTTCAAGCTGAAAGTGTTGTAAAAGTTTGAGAGATTGTCCTCATTCCCCAGTTTTACACTGAAGGAAGGCACAGTGATAGCAATCCGCTGATGTAGGGGCTCTCATACAAACAAGTATGATTCAAGATTCATACCTCAACAGGTATGTTGTAAAATTCAATAGGACACAAGAAATTCTGCAGAAACTGGAAATACTGAGCAATACGCACATCTTAAGCCAATCCTAATGAAGGGTCTCGGTCCAAAGCGCCAACTGCTTATTCACCTCTGTAGATGCTGCCTGACTTGCTGAGTTCCTCCATTGTGATTTTAACGGGACAGCCCTTCTGGTTGGGCAACAAAGGAGATCCTCAATCTGGGTTTCTGCTGTGTCCTTGAAGGTCAACGACATGGACGGCTGATGAAGGACATCCTGGGTTTGGATGTCCGTGTGAGCGGGAGACAAAAGGAGACCCACGGGCCAGTGAGTTGGAGAACCTGGAGTTTGCAGTCCTATCGTTGGTTAGTCCAACACCAAAGGTGGATTAGAAGTCTGCAAGTCTGCAAGTGAAAGCCCAGTGGCAGAAGCTTAGAGACTGGAGACTGGAGGCCTATCATGGAGTTGGAGGACTGTTTGTGTGTGTAAGGAAAAAAGGGGACTTATTTTGTTGCTTGTTGTGTTCTGTCCTGTTGCATTCTGTTTTGTTCTGCCAACCATTGTGGGCATGCTATGTTAGAATTGGAATGTGTGCCAACACTCTATTGGGTAGCCCTAAGCACATGCTTAAGTGTGTTGGCTGTTAATGCAAATTGACAGCATTTCACTGTACATGTGATAAATAAATCTGAATCTGTTAGATTAGATTATGAGGACACTCAGTCCTTGTTTATGGTCATTTAGAAATGCATGCATTAAAAAAAATGATACAATGTTCCTCCAGAATGATATCACAAAAAAAAACAGGACAAACCAAGACTAAAACTGACAAAACCACATACTTATAACATATAGTTACAACAATGCAAAGCAATACCATAATTTGATAAAGAGCAGACCATGGGTACGGTAAAAAAAAAGTCTCACAGTCCCGATCGACTCATCATCTCACGCAGACGGTACAAGGGAGAAACGCTCCCTGCCATGAACCTCCAAGCGCCAACAACTTGCCGATGCATTGGAAGCACCCGACCGCAGCGGACTCTGAGTCCGTCCGAAAACTTAGAGCCTCCGAGCACCATCCTCTGCTGAGCGCTTCGACTCCGCCCTGGCCGCCAAGCAACAAGCAAAGCCGAGGACTCGGGGCCTTCTCCTCTGGAGATTCTGGACCACACAGTAGCAGCAGCAGCAGCAAAGCAGGCATTTCAGAAGTTTCTCCAGATGTTTCTCCGTGCTGTCACGTCCATCTCCATCAAATCAGGATCGTGCACTGCACCCTACTTGACAAATAACAGACATCACCACCGGAGTGGCCGCTGCAAGCTGCGTCGCGTCGCCATCTTCTCCTCTCCTCCTTTCCTCCTTAGCAGCAGCATCAGCAAGAGCCTTGAAGGAAATGGATGCCAGTGAAAAGGAAGGGATAACGAAGGGGAATGAAACATAGAGAGCATTGCAGGAGCTGAGGAGAAAGGGGACAAAAAGTGGGAGAGCAAGTAGATCCTGGCTTCATCCGGAGTGTTTGGCAGATATGAGTGAATGATGTGGGCAGGGATGGCTGGAGAAAGCAGTCTGTCAGAAGGAGGTGAAAGATAAGATCGAGATTAGAGTGGATTGGGAGGATAGGGAGGCTTGGAAGGAAGAAAAGGCTCCCTTTTTATGTTGCTGTTTTGGGCGATTTTGATGGGTATAAGTAGACTAGCAATGCAGCCTACAGAAACGCAGTGCTGGATTAAACAGAACTGAATCTGCCCGGACTCTTTCGATGTACTTGCGCCGTGATGTTTTGCATTCAGTGTTTTTCACTCGTTCCCCCCACCACTACAACCACCACATTTGGGCGATTTGTTCTTCTTTGTGTGTGCGTTGGGAGGAGGGGGTTGATAATTTTCTTTGAATGGATCCCATGGCATTTCTTTGTTTCGTGGCTACCTGTAGGAAGACGTATCTCATAGTCATACTTTATTGATCCCGAGGGAAATTGGGTTTCATTACAGTTGTACCAACGAAGAATAGAGTATAGATATAGCAAAATAAAACCATAAATAATTAAATAATAATATGTAAATTATGCCAGGAAATAAGTCCAGGACCAGCCTATTGGCTCAGGTTGTCTGACCCTCCAAGGGAGGAGTTGTAAAGTTTGATGGCCACAGGCAGGAATGACTTCCTATGACGCTCAGTGTTGCATCTCGGTGGAATGAGTCTCTGGCTGAATGTACTCCTGTGCCCAACCAGTACATTATGTAGTGGATGGGAGACATTGTCCAAGATGGCATGCAACTTAGACAGCATCCTCTTTTCAGACACCACCGTCAGAGAGTCCAGTTCCATCCCCACAACGTCACTGGCCTTACGAATGAGTTTGTTGATTCTGTTGGTGTCTGCTACCTTCAGGATTGTATACTGCATTCTTGCTTTGATAATAAATGTACTTTGAATTGTGATTTGCATTGCACTATATCTGTGGATGAGGGGAAAAGGTGATTGTTGGACCAGTGGCGGAGGACGTTGGAGTCACAGTGAGATTGCAGAGCGCGTGTGTACATTGCTAGGGCCATGTCTGGCATATTGAGCAATCACACCTCTGAGTCATTAGCAGCATGTCAGCAGAGAGAGTCCATGTCCTCTGATTTCTGTGCGCAGGGAGAATAAACTCACTGGTAAAGATTAATCATTACCAGAGGTGGGTACGTGGCCGTTGAGGAAACATGTTTACCTTTGAATATGAGGAATTGCTTTCCCTTTAATGGCTCGGTAATTAATTGTAATTCAAATTCTAAACCTATTGAGCAAGGAGATGAATTTATAGCTCTGAGTGTTTGCTGATTGACTAAAGCCAGTGTGGACTTGTTTTCTGCTGCAGTGCAGGTGAAATTTGTTGCACAGTACGAGCTGGAGTCAGCGTCAGCGAGTCTGAGGTGCTGCGGTTTACAGTTCCCTTAAAATACATAGAACGATGCTGCCACACAGTGGCTCTGTCCTTGACGGCATTTCCTGTTCACTCTGATTGGGAAAAGCAGGACAGCACGGCAGTGAAAGTCATTTCTTTGTCCTGTGAGACTGGATTTCACGGCTTGCTTGCTGTGCCAATTTCAGTTGTGCCTTTTACATACGACTGTCTGTGTTAGAAGGAGAACTATGCCAATCAGCCCTTCAAACTTGCAAAGACGTTGATGGCTGATCTGATTATAACCTCGGTGCTGCCTTCACACCTACTCCTGGTAACCTATCACCCCATC
Source organism: Mobula hypostoma (assembly GCF_963921235.1). Classification (NCBI taxonomy): domain Eukaryota; kingdom Metazoa; phylum Chordata; class Chondrichthyes; order Myliobatiformes; family Myliobatidae; genus Mobula; species Mobula hypostoma. The sequence continues at coordinate 26,430,464 of NC_086121.1, read as the reverse complement.
ATTATTGAGAATCTAGCTCTCACTTTAAAATATTTAAAGACTTTTCTTTCAACCCACTTGAGGTATAAAGTTTCAAAGCCTGCTGATCCTCTGGGATCTCTGTCTTAAATAGGCAAGCACTTATATTTAAATAGTTACCCCTAATTCTATATTCTCCCATTCTCTTCTCATCTGTCCTATTAAGGCCCTTCATAGCCTAATATAATTCAGTCGAATACCCTGTCTCAAGCCTAAACTTGAGGCCGGAGGAGAAGATGGCGGGGCGACACAGCACGCGCAGCTCTCCGGTGAAATGATATCGTATTTGTAAGTAGGATGCCGTGCACAATTCTGATTTGATGGAGACAGACATGAGAAGCACAGAGGAACATCTGGAGAAATTTCTGAAATGCCCGGTTTGCTGCTGCTGCTACTGTGCGATTGAGAATCTCCGGAGGGAAGGCCCCAAAATCCCCAGCTTTGCCTGCTGCTGGTGACCGAGGCTGGGGTCAAAGCGTTCGGTAGAGATGGCACTCGGTACTCAGTGTCAGAGGGCTAATCGGAGCTCGAAGTTTTCGGACAACTCAGAGTCGGACTGTGGTCAGGCGTGGCAGGGAAAGTTTTCTTCCTTCTCCCGTCCGCGTGAGATGTGGGACTTTCGAGAGACTTTGAACTTTTTTACTGTGACCATGGCCTGTTCTCCATCAAGTTATGGTATTGTTACACTGTTGTAACTATATGTTATAATTATGTGGTTTATGTTAGTTTTTCAGTCTTGGTCTGTCCTGTGTTTCTGATATCACACTGGAGGAATATTGTATCATTTCTTAATGCATGCATTACTAAATGACAATAAAAGAGGACTGCGTGTCCTCATAATCTAGTCTAATCTAAACTCCAGCAGACAAGCTAATCATTCCTCCAACGTCCAACGTTCCTTAGAAGGCAATACGCCTGTTCTAGTTATCAGTCTATTCAACTTCCTCTGAACTGCTTCCTGACTTTGGTCACCATGCAAAGGAACTACCTTGATGGTCCAGGGTTCTCCCTATCTCTTCACACCATGAACAGTCCATCTCAAGTTGGCTAATGCACTTTATAGGAATCAGATCAAATCAGTCTGGTTCAGCCACATGAGACTGAATGACCTGAATATATTCCTTTAGTGCCGGCATTCCCAACCTGGGGTTTACAGAACCCTCGGTTAATGGTAGAGGTCTGTGGCATAGAAAAGGATGGGAACTCCTGCTCTAGTGGCTTTCCAGTTCAGGTAGAACTTAAAAAGGAAGGAGACTGATATTTGCACATTGACTACCTGTTCTAAGATAAAGACAAACCAAGTGGCTATTAATAGCTTGTCTGCTGACCTATGGCAGTGCTCTGAAACTATGTAACAATCCCCACACTTCATTGGCCACTCTTGGAATGGTTCAGATCTCAGAGGCTGAAGGGTGGGGGGGGGGGGGGGGTTCCTGGTAACTTTGTCCTGGTGGTTTTGTTGTACTCTTGTTCCCCTGACCTGGAACAACTAATGATTAAGTGCCGACGATTCTACTTACAAGTAGATCCTGACCACCGTTTACGTACCTTCGAAAGCCGACATTAATCAGGCACTCGAGCTATTGAATGCTGCCATCACCAGACAAGAAACAGCCCATTCTGACGCATTTCAAATCATAGTCAGGGACTTCAATCAGGCTTACTTGAAGAAATCTCTGCCCAATTATCATCAGCATATGACCTGCAGCACCAGCGGTCCCAACACACTCGATCACTACTTACTATGATAAGGATGCCTACCATTCTATGCCTAGACTGCATTTCAGGAAACCTGATCACTTGCCTGTCCTCCTCCTACCCTCGTTCAGCAGAGGCTAAAGAGCAGTGCTCCAGAGATAAAGAACTACAAAGAGGTAGTCGCAGGAGGCAGAGGAGTGGCTACAGGATTGTTTCAAGTTGGGTGGTCTGGCCTAAGTTCAAGGACACATCAGAGGACCTGAATGAATGCACCATGGTTGTCACAGACTTCATAAAACCAGTTGTAGATGGGTGTGCCACCACAAGGACATTTGGACTCCTCCCCAGCTAGAAGCCCTGGATAAACCATGAGATCTGCAATCTGCTAAGGGCCAGATCAGTGGTAACCAGGTCTGGTGACCAAGTAAGATACAGGAGATCCAGGTACGATCTCCAGAAAGTCACCTCACGTGTGAAATGGTGATTCTGGACCAAACTTGGCTCATTAAAGGATGCTTGACAGCTGTGGAAGGGCTTGAATTTAATTACCTTTTACAAAGTAAAACCAAGCATCATAGATGACACCGAAGCTTCACTCCCAGATGAGCTCAATGCCTTTGATGCTCGCATTGACCGTCAAAACATGGAGGAACCTTCATGAACTCCCACAGCCCCAGATGACCCTGTCATTTTAGTCTCTCAGGCCAAAGTGAGAGCGTCCTTCAGGAGGGAAAGCATCAGGCCCAGATGGGGTACCTGGCCAAGTACTAAAGACCTGTGCTGATCAGCTAGCTGGGGTGCTCACTGAGATCTTTAACCTCTCACTTTAGGACCTCTCACAACAGGTCCACGGCAGATGCCACCTCATTGACTCTTCACCCAACCCTGAAACATCAGGACAGCAAAGATGCATACATCGGGATGCTCTTTATTGACCAGATTCAATATCATCATCCCCGCAAAACGAATCAATAAGCTTCAGGGCTTTGGCCTCAATGCCTCCTTGTGCAATTGGATTGTCAATTTCCTCAGTGGCAGACCCCAGTCAATTTTGTTGGCAAAAACATCTCCACAATCTCCATCAGCTTAGGTGCACCACAAGGCTGTGTGCTTAGCCCCTGCTCTACTCGCATTATGCTTATGACTGTGAAGCATAGCACAGCTCCAAAGTCATTTTTAAGTTTGCCGATGACACCACTGTCATTCAGCAAATGAAGAGGATCTGTCCCGTGCTCCGCCCATAAGTACAATTATTAAGAAATCACGGCAGAGGCTCTACTTCCTTACAAGATCGCAAAGACTCAACACGACATTTAAAACTTTGACAAACTTCTATAGACGTGCGGCAGAAAGTAAACTGACTGTCTGAATCATGGCCTGGTATGGAAACCAATACCTTTGAATGGAAAATCCTACAAAAGGTAGTGGATGCAGCCCAGTCCATCACAGGTAAAGCCCTCCCAACCATTGAGCACTATTGCAGGAAAGCAACATCCATCATCAAGGACTCTCTTCTCACTGCTGCCACCATCAGGCAGGAGGTACAGGAGCCTCAGGACCCACACCACCAGGTTCAGGAAGAGTTATTATTTATGCCTCTATCATCAAGCTTTTGATCCAGTGGGGCTAAGTTCACTCAACTGCACTCACTCCATCATTGAACTGTTCCTATAACTTATGGAACACACATCAAAGTTGCTGGTGAACGCAGCAGGCCAGGCAGCAGCTCTAGGAAGAGGTACAGTCGACGTTTCAGGCCGAGACCCTTCCTCAGGACCCTATAACTTATAACTTATGGACTCATTTTCAAGGACTCTTCACTTTATGTTCTTGATATTTATTGCTTATTTATTTATTTATTTGTTTATTTATTATTCCTTTTTTTTCTTTTGCATTTGTGCAGTTTGTTGTCTTTCACACACTGGTCATTGTCTGTCCTGTTAGGTGTGGCCTTTCATTGATTCAATTACGTTTCTTGGATTTACGGCCTAGGCCTAAAACAACAAATCGCAGGGTTGTATCTAATGTCATATATGTACTCTGGAAATAAATTTACTTTGAACTTTGAACATGAAATTGAACTTGGCTGGAGCCAGCTATTGCAATTTCCATTTCCCTGTTTTTTGGGACTGTAAGTGAGGCAAGCATGAACTTAATTTGCATGAAACATTGAAAGTGGTGATGCATCACGGTGTAACCACAGGCTTTTACGATGGCTGCCTTTCTGCTTTCTTTTAGTCATAGTCATAGTCATACTTTATTGATCCCGAGGGAAATTGGGTTTCGTTACAGTTGCACAATAAATAATTAAATAGTAATAAAACCATAAATAATTAAATAGTAATATGTAAATTATGCCAGGAAATAAGTCCAGGACCAGCCCATTGGCTCAGGGTGTCTGACCCTCCAAGGGAGGAGTTGTAAAGTTTGATGGCCACAGGCAGGAATGACTTCCTATGACGCTCTGTGTTGCATCTCAGTGGAATGAGTCTCTGGCTGAATGTACTCCTGTGCCTAACCAGTACATTATGTAGTGGATGGGAGACATTGTCCAAGATGGCATGCAACGTGGACAGCATCCTCTTTTCAGACATCACCGTCAGAGAGTCCAGTTCCATCCCCACAATATCACTGGCCTTACGAATGAGTTTGTTGATTCTGTTGGTGTCTGCTACCCTCAGCCTGCTGCCCCAGCACACAACAGCAAACATGATAGCACTGGCCACCACAGACTCGTAGAACATCCTCAACATCATCCGGCAGATGTTAAAGGACCTCAGTCTCCTCAGGAAATAGAGACGGCTCTGACTCTTCTTGTAGACAGCCTCAGTGTTCTTTGACCAGTCCAGTTTATTGTCAATTCATATCCCTGGGTATTTGTAATCCTCCACCATGGTCACCGGTACCTTAGCTCTCCTCAGGTCTACCACCAGCTCCTTAGCCTTTTTCACATTAAGCTGCAGATAATTCTGCTCACACCATGTGACAAAGTTTCCTACCATAGCCCTGTACTCAACCTCATCTCCCTTGCTGATGCATCCAACTATGGCAGAGTCATCTGAAAACTTCTGAAGATGTCAAGACTCTGTGCAGTAGTTGAAGTCTGAGGTGTAAATGGTGAAGAGAAAGGGAGACAAGACAGTCCCCTGTGGAGCCCCAGTGCTGCCGATCACTCTGTCGGACACACAGTGTTGCAAGCACACGTACTGTGGTCTGCCAGTCAGGTATCAAGAATCCATGACACCAGGGAAGCATCCACCTGCATCGCTGTCAGCTTCTCCCCCAGCAGAGCAGGGCGGATGGTGTTGAAGGCACTGGAGAAGTCAAAAAGAGTTTTGTTGCGACTTGTGAGCCAGCATCCCGAGCAGGAGCTTCTCCCCCTTCCTGTGCCAGTCATACAGGAAGAACAGGGTGCTCAGAAAGGACAAAGGTCACTCAGGATGCAAGTGGGAGTGGAACAGACTCACCTGGGAGCAAACAGGGAAGGGGAAATATTTAGTGGGTGATTGAGTTTCAGGCCTTATCTGTTCATGGATGCTTCTTGTCAACATATTTGCCACAGGCAAGCAACCTTCCCTATCCCAGCACATCCAATAATTTTATAATTCATAGACATAATTCAAAGAAAGTGAGGTAAGATATTTCTTTCCGTACTGCTCCCTCTGGTTGCTAAGAGCAATCTGCAAATAAACTTTCAGTTTCCCAGAGATTCCAGGGTATCCCAAAGTGGTTAGTAATCAGATAACCACTCTGGGTTCGAGGACCAATGACAGGCTGGTGCTAGTGACCGGGCCATCCAGCAGTTAAATGAAAAAGTCATGTCTTGGTCGGGTATCCAACACCAGCCAAAGCATTTGAGGGGTGGTGGGAAGTAGATCTTTAAGGCTGATTTGCAAAGAATTGCAGAAATTTAAGGCATACCCTGGTCACATGTGTCTTCAACACTTGTATACTCTGGACTGGAAATGCAGGAAAAGATTTGTCCAGGTATTTGAAAGACGTTTGGACACTTGAGATGTCCAGAACATCAAAGGCCAAATCAAAATCACCTTCAAACAAAGCCAGATCTTTCTTGATACTGAGGAGTTGGTGCAGGGAGCAGGGTTTTAGATTTTTGGATCATTGGGATCTCTTCTGGGGAAGGTGGGACCTGTACAGATTGGATGGGTTGCACCTGAACTCGAGGGGGAGCAATATCCTTGCAGGTAGGTTCGCTGGCATGGTTCGGAGGGTTTAAACTAATTTGCAAGGGGGATGGGACCCAGAGCGATAGAGCAGTGAAAGAAGTGCATGGAGTAAAGCCAGATCTAACATATAGAGAGGCTTTAAAGAAAGAGAAGCAGAATAAACAGTGTAAAGACAGTAAGGTACAAGGGCTGAAATGTGTGTACCTCAATGCACGAAGCATCAAGAACAAAGGTGATGAACTGAGAGCTTGGATACATACATGGAATTATGATGTAGTGGCCATTACAGAGACTTGGCTGGCACCAGGGCAGGAATGGATTCTCAATATTCCTGGATTTCAGTGCTTTAAAAGGGATAGAGAGGGCAGAAAAAGGGAGGAGGGGTGGCACTACTGGTCAGGGATACTATTACAGCTACAGAAAGGGTGGGTAATGTAGCAGGATCCTCTTTTGAGTCAGTATGGGTGGAAGTCAGGAACAGGAAGGGAGCAGTTACTCTACTGGGGGTATTCTATAGGCCCCCTGGTAGCAGCAGAGATACAGAGGAGCAGATTGGGAGGCAGATTTTGGAAAGGTGCAAAAATAACAGGGTTGTTATCATGGGCGACTTTAACTTCCCTAATATTGATTAGCACCTGATTAGTTCCAAGGATTTAGATGGGGCAGAGTTTGTTAAGTGTGTCCAGGACAGATTCCTGTCATAGTATGTGGACAGGCCGACTAGGGGGAATACCATACTAGATCTAGTACTAGGTAATGAACCAGGTCAGGTCACAGATCTCTCAGTGGGTGAGCATCTGGGGGACAGTGACCACCGCTCCCTGGCTTTTATCATCATGGAAAAGGATAGAATCAGAGAGGACAGGAACATTTTTAATTGGGGAAGGGCAAATTATGAGGCTATAAGGCTAGAACTTGCGGGTGTGAATTGGGATGATGTTTTTGCAGGGAAATGTACTATGGACATGTGGTCGATGTTTAGAGATCTCTTACAGGATGTTAGAGATCAATTTGTCCTGGTGAGGAAGATAAAGAATGGTAGGGTGAAGGAACCATGGGTGACAAGTGAGGTGGAAAATCTAATCAGGTGGAAGAAGACAGCATACATGAGGTTTAGGAAGCAAGGATCAGATGGGTCTATTGAGGAATATAGGGAAGCAAGAAAGGAGCTTAAGAAGGGGCTGAGAAGAGCAAGAAGGGGGCATGAGAAGGCCTTGGCGAGTAGGGTAAAGGAAAACCCCAAGGCATTCTTCAATTATGTGAGGAAAAAAAGGATGACAGGAGTGAAGGTAGGACTGATTAGAGATAAAGGTGGGAAGATGTGCCTGGAGGCTGTGGAAGTGAGCGAGATCCTCAATGAATACTTCTCTTCGGTACTCACCAATGAGAGGGAACTTGGTGATGGTGAGGACAATATGAGTAAGGTTAATGTTCTGGAGCATGTTGATATTAAGGGAGAGGAGGTGTTGGAGTTGTTAAAATACATTAGGACGAATAAGTCCCCGGGGCCTGACGGAATATTCCCCAGGCTGCTCCACGAGGCTAGGGAAGAGATTGCTGAGCCTCTGGCTAGGATCTTTATGTCCTCGTTGTCCACGGGAATGGTACTGGAGGATTGGAGGGGGGCGAATGTTGTCCCCTTGTTCAGAAAAGGTAGTAGGGATAGTCCAGGTAATTATAGACCAGTGAGCCGTACGTCTGTGGTGGGAAAACTGTTGGAAAAGATTCTTAGAGATAGGATCGCTGGGCATTTAGAGAATCATGGTCTGATCAGGGACAGTCAGCATGGCTTTGTGAAGGGCTGATCGTGTCTAACAAGCCTGATAGAGTTCTTTGAGGAGGTGACCAGGCATATAGATGAGGGTAGTGCAGTGAATGGGATCTATATGGATTTTAGTAAGGCATTTGACAAGGTTCCACACAGTAGGCTTATTCAGAAAGTCAGAAGGCATGGGATCCATGGAATTGGCTTGCCTGCAGAAGTCAGAGGGTCGTGGTGGAGGGAGTACATTCAGATTGGAGGACTGTGACTAGTGGTGTCCCACAAGAATCTGTTCTGGGACCTCTACTTTTCGTGATTTTTATTAATGACCTGGATGTGGGGGTAGAAGAGTGGGTTGGCAAGTTTGCAGATGACAGAAAGGTTGGTGGTTTTGTAGATAGTGTAGAGGATTGTCAAAGATTGCAGGGAGACATTGATAGGATGCAGAAGTGGGCTGAGAAGTGGCAGATGGAGTTCAACCCGGAGAAGTGTGAGGTGGTACACTTTGGAAGGACAAACTCCAAGGCAGAGTACAAAGTAAATGGCAGGATACTTGGTAGTGTGGAGGAGCAGAGGGATCTCGGGGTACATGTCCACAGATCCCTGAAAGTTGCCTCACAGGTGGATAGGGTAGTTAAGAAAGCTTATGGGGTGTTAGCTTTCATAAGTCGAGGGATAGAGTTTAAGAGTCGCGATGTAATGATGCAGCTCTATAAAACTCTGGTTAGGCCACACTTGGAGTATTGTGTCCAGTTCTGGTCGCCTCACTATAGGAAGGATGTGGAAGCATTGGAAAGGGTACAGAGGAGATTTACCAGGATGCTGCCTGGTTTAGAGAGTATGCATTATGATCAGAGATTAAGGGAGCTAGGGCTTCACTCTTTGGAGAGAAGGAGGTTGAGAGGAGACATGATAGAGGTGTACAAGATAATAAGAGGAATAGATAGAGTGGATAGCCAGCGCCTCTTCCCTAGGGCACCACTGCTCAATACAAGAGGACATGGCTTTAAGGTAAGGGGTGGGAAGTTCAAGGGGGATATTAGAGGAAGGTTTTTTACTCAGAGAGTGGTTGGTGCGTGGAATGCACTGCCTGAGTCAGTGGTGGAAGCAGATACACTAGTGAAGTTTAAGAGACTACTAGACAAGTATATGGAGGAATTTCAAGTGGGGTTTATATGGGACGCAGGGTTTAAGGGTCGGCACAACATTATGGGCCGAAGGGCCTGTACTGTGCTGTACTATTCTATGTTCTATGTTCTGTTTACGTTGTGGACTGGAGATGAATTCTGATGCCTGCCCTTGAACCTTGGTGATGTGCCTGGGACAGTCTGGTACCACTCAGTACACTCCCCTTGGAGTGCTCCTGTTCATAGAATGGGAGTTCAGTGCACCTTCACATTCATCCCCCACCTAAGAAAAATGTTCCACTTCCGTTCCAGACTTCACTCTGAATAAATCAGATAGAATGCAAACTATTCAGAGACCAGTGGCAGCACTCTCACCCCTGGGTCGGGGTTGTGGGTTCAAGTCTCATTCAATGGGCCTGAGCAGATAATCCATGCTGGCATCCACACCGAACGGAGGGAGTGCTTTATATCGAGGGGGCCCTATTTCAGGCAAAGGCTGTTTGTTTCCTTGGTTAAAAAAGAAGTCTGTGGCACCAGTTCAGGATAAAGCAGAGGAGTTATCCCCAGATCCCTAATCAATACATTGCTGACAATGGGGACGTAGCTCACACTGAATCAGTTATTACACTTCAGAAATGATTGGTTCTAATTGACTGTAAAGTGCTTTAGTGCATCCCATAGGAAGTGTGGAATGCCTATATAAATCCAAGACTTGCTTTCACAGTTAATGTACTTCAAAGGCTCTACTCACCTGTAGTGTTTGATGTAGAAGTATCTTGTACACCTCACTGAAACCTGACACCAGTGTTTTGTCTTCTTGTGCTGAACAATCCTTGTGTCAATACTTCAATCTCCGTGTGTTTTGCTGTGCATTATAGAGATTGTAGCAGGTCTCTTAGGTGACTCCCAAAATTCACCCTAGAAAGTAGTGAGCCTGACGAAGGGTCTCAGCCCAAAATGTCAACTGTACCTCTTCCTAGAGATGCTGCCTGGCCTGCTGCGTTCACCAGCAACTTTGATGTGTATTGCTCGAATTTCCAGCATCTGCAGAATTCCTCGTGTTTACTCCATCACTGACTTGGTTCTATGGTGCTTCATGAACGTGTTGGTTCATGGTACTCTGGCCTCTGCCATTAGGCAGTGAGATCAAGAGGGAGGGAGAGAGAGCCTCCCTCTTGATGTCATCTTCTTTATTGTAGCAATACTTAAACTCAGTCAGCAAAATACCATAAATTTCCAGACTCTACATATCAAGCATTGGTTATTTGACTGAATTAAAGTGTGTTTCTCATAGGTTGAATATTTATGGAAATTTATGGAATTTTATTCTCTTCATACATCAGATTGATTTTACTGGGATAACTTCTCCATATTTCCCGATTTCATGTTTTCTTACAAAGGACCCAGTTCAGTGTATTGTCTTTGCCAATTCATAGAGCAATCCTGTTCTAATTTTTCTCTAATCAATTCTCTCCACATTCGTATCAACTCCCCACAGATTCTACCACTCCTGCACATTAGTGGCAATTTACAGAATCCAATTAACCTACAAACCTGCATTCCCCTTTGGGATGCGGGAGGAGATCAGAGTACTCACACAGACAGGGAGAAAGTAAACATACCCCACAAGCAAAGTTCAAAGTAAAGTTTCTTATCAGAGTAAATACCTGTCACCACATACAACCCTGAGATTCTTTTCCCTGCGGGCATATTGAGCAAATCTCTAGAATAGTAACTGTAAACGGGATCAATAAAAAAAGCAAGAGCATAGAAAGCAACAAACTGTTGAAATGCAATTATAAATATGAAAGCCCCTTGCTAACAGCCACAGGACTCAGCAGTGAGAAAACCACCTTTCTCAAACTTCATACGTCTAGGGTCGGTATGAAGTTGGGATGTCTCGACCACCCGAACCCCGATCTGTGTGAATACTGTGTAAGTACTGCCCACATGCAATCAGCTGTCAGCAAGAAATAACAACTTGTACATTGCGTACAATTATAAAGCATGTTTACAAATTTCAGCTTTATCAAACAGTTAGCAGGAAGAAGAAAAGAGAAAAAAAGGGCCCATTATGGTTAACCCAGTCCAAATGTGCACATAAGTTGGAGCTCATCTTGAAGTTGTCTTTAGCTCGCGCGCTGGACCCACAGTCTGCATGAAAGCACACACCACCTTCCAAATTCCACTCCAAATCCATCTCGAACAAATGAGCTCCCCCACAGGCTCATTGGTCCTTCCTCCTTGAAGCTGTTCATCAGCACAAAGCACCTTGTGCAACCGGGACGGCATCCTCAGCCATCTTCCCTCCTGTCTGCTCCCAGCTCCCGCCAATAGAGACCTCAACCCACACCAGTGGCCCTCACAAAAACCTTTCCGCCCAGCATTCTCTAGAACCTTCTCCCAATTCCACCATCCTGACTGGCTGATGCAACATTCCTAATTTGAACAATATAGCCCCTTATCTTTAGCTCAAACCCAAACGTGCTGAAAGCAGAATAAACTGCTCTTTTGAACTGCTGAGATGAAAGTCCTACGACATAGCAGTAAAAATCTTAACCAGGGCATTACAAATAAATTGCAATAAATAACAAGAGCATAAAATAACAAGATAAAGAGTCCTTAAAGTGAGATCATTGGTTGTGGAAACATCTCAATAGATGAGAGTAATTATCCTCTTTTGTTCAAGAGCCTTATGGTTGTGGGGTAGTATCTGTTCTTCAAACTGGCAGTGTGAGCCCTGAGGCACTTCTACCTTCTACCTGATGGCAGCAGCGAGAAAAGAGCATGGCCTGGCTGGTGAGAATCGTTGATAGATGCTGCATTCCCTTGACAGCGTTTCATGTAGGCAGCCCCAGAGGTCAGGATTGAACTTGAGGTTCAGCAGATGTGGAGCTGGGTAGCTGCACCTCCTCA